>NW_027590891.1:0-90000 GCF_964213995.1 Mustelus asterias
CTCTCTCTCTCTCTCTCTCAGGGTGATATCTGTACACTGTCTGGTGTCTCTCAGTCCCCTCTCTCTCTCTCTCAGGGGGATATCTGTACACTGACTGGTGTCTCTCAGTCCCCTCTCTCTCAGGGAGATATCTGTACACTGACTGGTGTCTCTCAGTCCCTCTCTCTCTCTCTCTCAGGGAGATATCTGTACACTGACTGGTGTCTCTCAGTCCTCTCTCTCTCAGGTAGATATCTGCACACTGACTGGTGTCTCTCAGTCCCCTCTCTCTCTCTCTTTCTCAGGTAGATATCTGTACACTGACTGGTGTCTCTCAGTCCTCTCTCTCTCAGGTAGATATCTGTACAATGACTGGTGTCTCTCAGTCCCTTCTCTCTCTCTCTCAGGGAGATATCTGTACACTGACTGGTGTCTCTCAGTCCTCTCTCTCTCTCAGGGAGATATCTGTACACTGACTGGTGTCTCTCAGTCCTCTCTCTCTCTCTCAGGCAGATATCTGTACACTGACTGGTGTCTCTCAGTCCCTCTCTCTCAGGGAGATATCTGTACACTGACTGGTGTCTCTCAGTCCCCTTTCTCTCTCTCAGGGAGATATCTGTACACTGACTGGTGTCTCTCAGTCCCCTCTCTCTCTCTCTCAGGGGGATATCTGTGCACTGACTGGTGTCTCTCAGTCCCCTCTCTCTCTCTCTCAGGGGGATATCTGTGCACTGACTGGTGTCTCTCAGTCCCCTCTCTCTCTCTCTCAGGGAGATATCTGTACACTGACTGGTGTCTCTCAGTCCTCTCTCTCTCTCAGGGAGATATCTGTACACTGACTGGTGTCTCTCAGTCCCCTCTCTCTCTCTCAGGGAGATATCTGTACACTGACTGGTGTCTCTCAGTCCCCTCTCTCTCAGGGAGATATCTGTACACTGACTGGTGTCTCTCAGTCCCCTCTCTCTCTCTCTCAGGGGGATATCTGTGCACTGACTGGTGTCTCTCAGTCCCCTCTCTCTCTCTCAGGGAGATATCTGTACACTGACTGGTGTCTCTCAGTCCCCTCTCTCTCTCAGGGAGATATCTGTACACTGACTGGTGTCTCTCAGTCCCCTCTCTCTCTCTCAGGGAGATATCTGTACACTGACTGGTGTCTCTAAGTCCCCTCTCCCTCTGTCAGGGAGATATCTGTACACTGACTGGTGTCTCTCAGTCCCCTCTCTCTCTCTCTCAGGGAGATATCTGTACACTGACTGGTGTCTCTCAGTCCCCTCTCTCTCTCAGGGGAGATATCTGTACACTGACTGGTGTCTCTCAGTCCCCTCTCTCTCTCTCTCAGGGAGATATCTGTACACTGACTGGTGTCTCTCAGTCCCCTCTCTCTCTCTCTCAGGGAGATATCTGTACACTGACTGGTGTCTCTCAGTCCCCTCTCTCTCTCAGGGGGATATCTGTACACTGACTGGTGTCTCTCAGTCCCCTCTCTCTCTCTCTCAGGGTGATATCTGTACACTGACTGGTGTCTCTCAGTCCTCTCTCTCTCTCAGGGAGATATCTGTACACTGGCTGGTGTCTCTCAGTCCCCTCTCTCTCTCTCAGGGTGATATCTGTACACTGACTGGTGTCTCTCAGTCCCCTCTCTCTCTCTCAGGGAGATATCTGTACACTGACTGGTGTCTCTCAGTCCCCTCTCTCTCTCAGGGGGATATCTGTACACTGATGTATGTCTCTAAGGTGAGAATCCTTGACTGATTCTCCAGCTTTGTTACAGAGCTTGCCCGGAGGATACAGGTAAATTCTCAGAGTAATGTTACGCAGGAGCGGAGCTTTGTACAGTTCTTTCCCGATTTTGTCTGGACGCTACGTGACCTGACCCTGGATTTGGAGATTGACGGAGTGCCGGTCACCCCAGACCAGTACCTGGAGAACAGCCTGAGACTGATAGCAGGTTTGCAAACCCAAATAATATCCTCGGGGAGCGAGGAGGGGGTATAGATGGAGACTGTGTGGTAGGGATAGAGAGAGAGAGACAGAGAGAGAGACAGAGAGAGACACAGAGAGAGAGACAGAGAGAGACAGAGACAGAGAGAGAGAGAACGAGAGAGAGACAGAGAGAGAGAGAGACAGAGAGAGAGAGAGACAGAGAGAGACAGACAGAGAGAGAGAGACAGAGAGAGACAGAGACAGAGAGAGACAGAGAGAGACAGAGAGAGACAGAGAGAGAGAGAGAGAGACAGAGAGAGAGAGAACGAGAGAGAGACAGAGAGAGAGAGAGACAGAGAGAGAGAGAGACAGAGAGAGAGAGAGACAGAGAGAGAGACAGAGAGAGAGAGACAGAGAGAGACAGAGACAGAGAGAGACAGACAGAGACAGAGAGACAGAGAGAGAGAGAACGAGAGAGAGAGAACGAGAGAGAGAGAGACAGAGAGAGAGAGAGACAGAGAGAGAGACAGAGAGAGAGAGAGACAGAGAGAGAGACAGAGAGAGAGACAGAGAGAGACAGAGAGAGAGAGTGAGACACAGAGAGTGAGAGAGCCAGAGTGAGAGAGACAGAGAGAGAGTTGGAGAGAGAGAGATGGAGAGAGAGAGATAGAGAGAGAGAGTGAGACACAGAGAGTGAGAGAGCCAGAGTGAGAGAGACAGAGAGAGAGATGGAGTGAGAGAGAGAGAGAGATAGAGAGACACACGGAGACAGAAAGGGAGAGAGTGAGAGACCGAGAGAGAGGGAGAGAGACAGGGAGTGAGACAGAATGACAGAGAGTGACTGAGAGAGAGACCGAGAGGGAGAGACAGAGAGAGAGAAAAAGACAGAGAGTGAGAGAGAGAGGGACAGAGGCAGAGAGAGAAAGAGAGAGAGAGAGAGAGTGAGCAGGAATGGAGGTGCGGAGTGAGAGCGTTGGTGATTGAGAGAGATGGAGTGTGTGAGAGAGGGAGGTGTGAGAAGGGGTGGCGTGAGGGGTGTGAGAGAGAGGGAGAGAGGGTGTGTGTGGGGGGGGGGGGGAGTCTCTAACCGGAGAGATCGGGAGGGACCGGGGACAGAACGAGGAGGTGGGGGCCTGACCCGAGCGGAGGAGGGGGAATTCTGGTCTGACGGGGGGGTGTGGGACAGGAGGAGAGGGGGGTGGGGTGCGGGGTTTGGTGGATTCGCTGACCCCCCTCTCTCCCTTCCCCCGGTGTCCGGACAGGCGAGAGTGATCGGAACACGGACTACAACGCCCTGCGGAGGTGTATCCGGGACTACTTCCCGTCACGTCGCTGCTTCGCTTTCGTTTGTCCCGCCGCCCGGGCGGATCTCCGAAACCTCCAGGAGCTTCCCGACGACCGGCTGGATCCCGAGTTCGTGGAGGAGTTCCGCCGCTTCTCGGAGTACATCAACGGCAACGGAAAGGTCAAGAGAGTCCCAGGCGGGTACCAGGTGACAGGGAAGAGTGAGTAGCCCCCTCCCAGAGTGGCACCGCCCACCTTCCGAGAGCGTCATGGCAACCGGACCCTCCCAAACCCCCTTCCCCTCCACTCCCACCCACCCCCGGGTCCGCCGGGATTCTGTACAGTGGGAGCGAACGGGAAGGGGATTGGGATTGTGTACAGTGGGAGTGAACGGGAAGGGGATTGGGATTGTGTACAGTGGGAGCGAACGGGAAGGGGATTGGGATTGTGTACAGTGGGAGTGAACGGGAAGGGGATTGGGATTGTGTACAGTGGGAGTGAACGGGAAGGGGATTGGGATTGTGTACAGTGGGAGTGAACGGGAAGGGGATTGGGATTGTGTACAGTGGGAGTGAACGGGAAGGGGATTGGGATTGTGTACAGTGGGAGTGAACGGGAAGGGGTTTGGGATTGTGTACAGTGGGAGTGAATGGGAAGGAGTTTGGGATTGGGATTGTGTACAGTGGGAGTGAATGGGAAGAAGATTGGGATTGGATTGTGTCCAGTGGGAATGAACGGGAAGGGGATTGGGATTGTGTACAGTGGGAGCGAATGGGAAGGGGTTGGGAATTGGGATTGTGTACAGTGGGAGTGAATGGGAAGGGGTTGGGGATTGGGATTCTGTACAGTGGGAGTGAGCGGGAAGGGGATTGGGATTGTGTACAGTGGGAGTGAACGGGAAGGGGATTGGGATTGTGTACAGTGGGAGTGAACGGGAAGGGGATTGGGATTGTGTACAGTGGGAGCGAACGGGAAGGGGATTGGGATTGTGTACAGGGAGTGAACGGGAAGGGGATTGGGATTGTGTACAGTGGGAGTGAACGGGAAGGGGATTGGGATCCATTGGGATTGTGTAGAGTGGGAGTGAACGGGAAGGGATTGGGTCCATTGGGATTGTGTACAGTGGGAGTGAACGGGAAGGGGATTGGGATTGTGTACAGTGGGAGTGAACGGGAAGGGGATTGGGATTGTGTACAGTGGGAGTGAATGGGAAGGAGTTTGGGATTGGGATTGTGTACAGTGGGAGTGAATGGGAAGAAGATTGGGATTGGATTGTGTCCAGTGGGAATGAACGGGAAGGGGATTGGGATTGTGTACAGTGGGAGTAAACGGGAAGGGGATTGGGATTGTGTACAGTGGGAGTGAACGGGAAGGGGATTGGGAGTGTGTACAGTGGGAGTGAACGGGAAGGGGTTTGGGATTGTGTACAGTGGGAGTGAACGGGAAGGGGTTTGGGATTGTGGACAGTGGGAGCGAACGGGAAGGGGATTGGGATTGTGTACAGTGGGAGTGAACGGGAAGGGGTTTGGTATTGTGTACAGTGGGAGTGAACGGGAAGGGGATTGGGATTGTGTACAGTGGGAGTGAACGGGAAGGGGATTGGGATTGTGTACAGTGGGAGTGAACGGGAAGGGGATTGGGATTGTGTACAGTGGGAGTGAACGGGAAGGGGATTGGGACTGTGTACAGTGGGAGTGAACGGGAAGGGGATTGGGATTGTGTACAGTGGGAGTGAACGGGAAGGGGATTGGGATTGTGTACAGTGGGAGTGAACGGGAAGGGGTTTGAGGTCCATTGGGATTGTGTGCAGTGGGAGCGAACGGGAAGGAGTTTGGGATATGGGATTGATGATGCAATGTTGTATCCCAGTGTTAAGCCAATTGGTAGAGAGTTACGTGGCAGCCATTGCGAGAGGAAAGTTGCCCTGCGTGGAATCGGGAGTGGCAGTAATGGTGGATAAGGAAAATCAGGATGCCATGAAGGCGGCGGTGGGATATTATGACCAGAAGCTGTCCGCTGCGTTGGAACTCCCACCACATATTGTGTACCGTCTGTCAGACCTGTTCACCTTCTACCACAATGAGGCCATTCGGATCTTCATGGACCATTCCCTGATGGACAATCATGGGAAGTACATCGGAAAATTGGCGGTGTGTATTTATCTCAACATCACATCAGAGATATCTCACTGAGAGACACCAGTCAGTGTACAGATATCTCCCTGAGAGACACCAGTCAGTGTACAGATATCTCCCTGAGAGAGAGAGAGGGGACTGAGAGACACCAGTCTGTGTACAGATATCTCCCTGAGAGAGAGGGGACTGAGAGACACCAGCCAGTGTACAGATATCCCCCTGAGAGAGAGAGAGGGGACTGAGAGACACCAGTCAGTGTACAGATATCTCCCTGAGAGAGAGAGAGAGAGGGGACTGAGAGACACCAGTCAGTGTACAGATATCTCCCTGAGAGAGAGAGGGGACTGAGAGACACCAGTCAGTGTACAGATATCTCCCTGAGAGAGAGAGAGGACTGAGAGACACCAGTCAGTGTACAGATATCTCCCTGAGAGAGACAGAGAGAGAGGGGACTGAGAGACACCAGTCAGTGTACAGATATCTCCCTGAGAGAGAGAGGGGACTGAGAGACACCAGTCAGTGTACAGATATCTCCCTGAGAGAGAGAGAGGGGACTGAGAGACACCAGTCAGTGTACAGATATCTCCCTGAGAGAGAGAGAGAGGGGACTGAGAGACACCAGTCAGTGTACAGGTATCTCCCTGAGAGAGAGAGAGAGGGGACGGAGAGACACCAGTCAGTGTACAGATATCTCCATGAGAGAGAGAGAGGGGACTGAGAGACACCAGTCAGTGTACAGATATCCCCCTGAGAGAGAGAGAGGACTGAGAGACACCAGTCAGTGTACAGATATCCCCCTGAGAGAGAGAGAGGGGACTGAGAGACACCAGTCAGTGTACAGATATCTCCCTGAGAGAGAGGGGACTGAGAGACACCAGTCAGTGTACAGATATCTCCCTGAGAGAGAGGGGACTGAGAGACAGCAGTCAGTGTACAGATATCACCCTGAGAGAGAGAGAGAGGGGACTGAGAGACACCAGTCAGTGTACAGATATCCCACTGAGAGAGAGAGAGGACTGAGAGACAGCAGTCAGTGTACAGATATCTCCCTGAGAGAGAGAGAGAGGGGACTGAGAGACACCAGTCAGTGTACAGATATCTCCCCGAGAGAGAGAGAGGGGACTGAGAGACACCAGTCAGTGTACAGATATCTCCCTGAGAGAGAGAGGGGGGGGACTGAGAGACACCAGTCAGTGTACAGATATTACCCTGAGAGAGAGAGAGAGGGGTCTGAGAGACACCAGTCAGTGTACAGATATCACCCTGATTGAGAGGGGACTGAGAGACACCACACAGTGTACAGATATCTCCCTGAGTGAGAGAGAGGGGACTGAGAGACACCAGTCAGTGTACAGATATCTCCCTGAGAGAGAGAGAGGGGACTGAGAGACACCAGTCAGTGTACAGATATCTCCCTGAGAGAGAGAGGGAACTGAGAGACACCAGTCAGTGTACAGATATCTCCCTGAGAGAGAGAGGGGACTGAGAGACACCAGTCAGTGTACAGATATCTCCCTGAGTGAGAGAGAGGGGACTGAGAGACACCAGTCAGTGTACAGATATCTCCCTGAGAGAGAGAGGGAACTGAGAGACACCAGTCAGTGTACAGATATCTCTCTGAGAGAGAGGGGGACTGAGAGACACCAGTCAGTGTTCAGATATCTCCCTGAGAGCGAGAGAGGGGACTGAGAGACACCAGTCAGTGTACAGATATCTCCCTGAGAGAGAGAGGGGGGACAGAGAGACCGCAGTCAGTGTACAGATATCTCCCTGAGAGAGAGAGAGGGGACTGAGAGACACCAGTCAGGGTACAGATATCTCCCTGAGAGAGAGAGAGAGGACTGAGAGACACCAGTCAGTGTACAGATATCTCCCTGAGAGAGAGGGGACTGAGAGACACCAGTCAGTGTACAGATATCCCCGTGAGAGAGAGAGAGAGGGGACTGAGAGACACCAGTCAGTGTACAGATATCTCCCTGAGAGAGAGAGAGGGGACTGAGAGACACCAGTCAGTGTACAGATATCCCCCTGAGAGAGAGAGAGGGGACTGAGAGACACCAGTCAGTGTACAGATATCTCCCTGAGAGAGAGAGAGAGAGAGAGGGGACTGAGAGACACCAGTCAGTGTGCAGATATCTCCCTGAGAGAGAGAGAGAGAGAGGGGACTGAGAGACACCAGTCAGTGTACAGATATCTCCCTGAGAGAGAGAGGGGACTGAGAGACACCAGTCAGTGTACAGATATCTCCCTGAGAGAGAGAGGGGACTGAGAGACACCAGTCAGTGTACAGATATCTCCCTGAGAGGGAGGACTGAGAGACACCAGTCAGTGTACAGATATCTCCCTGAGAGAGCGGGGACTGAGAGACACCAGTCAGTGTACAGATATCTCCCTGATAGAGAGAGAGAGGACTGAGAGACACCAGTCAGTGTACAGATATGTCCCTGAGAGAGAGAGAGGGGACTGAGAGACACCAGTCAGTGTACAGATATCTCCCTGAGAGAGAGAGGGGGGACTGAGAGACACCAGTCAGTGTACAGATATCTCCCTGAGAGAGAGAGAGGACTGAGAGACACCAGTCAGTGTACAGATATCTCCCTGAGAGAGAGAGGGGACTGAGAGACACCAGTCAGTGTATAGATATCTCCCTGAGAGAGAGAGAGAGGACTGAGAGACACCAGTCAGTGTACAGATATCTCCGTGAGAGAGAGGGGACTGAGAGACACCAGTCAGTGTACAGATATCTCCCTGAGAGAGAGAGAGGACTGAGAGACACCAGTCAGTGTACAGATATCACCCTGAGAGAGAGAGAGGGGACTGAGAGACACCAGTCAGTGTACAGATATCTCCCTGAGAGAGAGAGAGGGGACTGAGAGACACCAGTCAGTGTACAGATATCTCCCTGAGAGAGAGGGGACTGAGAGACACCAGTCAGTGTACAGATATCTCCCTGAGAGAGAGAGAGAGGGGACTGAGAGACACCAGTCAGTGTACAGATATCACCCTGAGAGAGAGAGGGGGCTGAGAGACACCAGTCAGTGTACAGATATCTCCCAGAGAGAGAGAGAGGGGACTGAGAGACATCAGTCAGTGTACAGATATCTCCCTGAGAGAGAGAGAGGACTGAGAGACACCAGTCAGTGTACTGATATCTCCCTGAGAGAGAGAGAGAGGGGACTGAGAGACACCAGTCAGTGTACAGATATCACCCTGAGAGAGAGAGGGGGCTGAGAGACACCAGTCAGTGTACAGATATCCCCCTGAGAGAGAGAGAGAGGACTGAGAGACACCAGTCAGTGTACAGATATCTCCCTGAGAGAGAGAGAGGACTGAGAGACACCAGTCCGTGTACAGATATCTCCCTGAGAGAGAGAGGGGACTGAGAGACACCAGTCAGTGTACAGATATCTCCCTGAGAGAGAGGACTGAGAGACACCAGTCAGTGTACAGATATCTCCCTGAGAGAGAGAGAGAGGGGGGACTGAGAGACACCAGTCAGTGTACAGATATCTCCCTGAGAGAGAGAGAGAGAGAGGGGACTGAGAGACACCAGTCAGTGTACAGATATCTCCCTGAGAGAGAGAGGGGACTGAGAGACACCAGTCAGTGTACAGATATCTCCCTGAGAGAGAGAGGGGACTGAGAGACACCAGTCAGTGTACAGATATCTCCCTGAGAGAGAGAGGGGGGACTGAGGGACACCAGTCAGTGTACAGATATCTCCCTGAGAGAGAGAGAGGGGACTGAGAGACACCAGTCAGTGTACAGATATCTCCCTGAGAGAGAGGGGACTGAGAGACACCAGTCAGTTTACAGATATCTCCCTGAGAGAGAGAGAGGGGACTGAGAGACACCAGTCAGTGTACAGATATCTCCCTGAGAGAGAGAGAGGGGACTGAGAGACACCAGTCAGTGTACAGATATCTCCCTGAGAGAGAGAGAGAGGGGACTGAGAGACACCAGTCAGTGTACAGATATCTCCCTGAGAGAGAGAGAGAGGACTGAGAGACACCAGTCAGTGTACAGATATCTCTCTGAGAGAGAGAGAGAGAGAGAGCGGGGACTGAGAGACACCACTCAGTGTACAGATATCTCCCTGAGAGAGAGAGAGGGGACTGAGAGACACCACAGTCAGTGTACAGATATCTCCCTGAGAGAGAGAGAGGGGACTGAGAGACACCAGTCAGTGTACAGATATCTCCCTGAGAGAGAGAGGGGGACTGAGAGACACCAGTCAGTGTACAGATATCTCCCTGAGAGAGAGAGAGGACTGAGAGACACCAGTCAGTGTACAGATATCTCCCTGAGAGAGAGAGAGGGACTGAGAGACACCAGTCAGTGTACAGATATCTCCCTGAGAGAGAGAGAGAGGGGACTGAGAGACACCAGTCAGTGTACAGATATCTCCCTGAGAGAGAGAGGGGACTGAGAGACACCAGTCAGTGTACAGATATCTCCCTGAGAGAGAGGGGACTGAGAGACACCAGTCAGTGTACAGATATCTCCCTGAGAGAGAGAGGGGACTGAGAGACACCAGTCAGTGTACAGATATCTCCCTGATAGAGAGAGAGAGGACTGAGAGACACCAGTCAGTGTACAGATATCTCCCTGAGAGAGAGAGAGGGGACTGAGAGACACCAGTCAGTGTACAGATATCTCCCTGAGAGAGAGAGGGGGGACTGAGAGACACCAGTCAGTGTACAGATATCTCCCTGAGAGAGAGAGAGGACTGAGAGACACCAGTCAGTGTACAGATATCTCCCTGAGAGAGAGAGGGGACTGAGAGACACCAGTCAGTGTATAGATATCTCCCTGAGAGAGAGAGAGAGGACTGAGAGACACCAGTCAGTGTACAGATATCTCCGTGAGAGAGAGGGGACTGAGAGACACCAGTCAGTGTACAGATATCTCCCTGAGAGAGAGAGAGGACTGAGAGACACCAGTCAGTGTACAGATATCACCCTGAGAGAGAGAGAGGGGACTGAGAGACACCAGTCAGTGTACAGATATCTCCCTGAGAGAGAGAGAGGGGACTGAGAGACACCAGTCAGTGTACAGATATCTCCCAGAGAGAGAGGGGACTGAGAGACACCAGTCAGTGTACAGATATCTCCCTGAGAGAGAGAGAGGACTGAGAGACACCAGTCAGTGTACTGATATCTCCCTGAGAGAGAGAGAGAGGGGACTGAGAGACACCAGTCAGTGTACAGATATCACCCTGAGAGAGAGAGGGGGCTGAGAGACACCAGTCAGTGTACAGATATCTCCCTGAGAGAGAGAGAGGGGACTGAGAGACACCAGTCAGTGTACAGATATCTCCCTGAGAGAGAGAGAGGACTGAGAGACACCAGTCCGTGTACAGATATCTCCCTGAGAGAGAGAGGGGACTGAGAGACACCAGTCAGTGTACAGATATCTCCCTGAGAGAGAGGACTGAGAGACACCAGTCAGTGTACAGATATCTCCCTGAGAGAGAGAGAGAGGGGGGACTGAGAGACACCAGTCAGTGTACAGATATCTCCCTGAGAGAGAGAGAGAGAGAGGGGACTGAGAGACACCAGTCAGTGTACAGATATCTCCCTGAGAGAGAGAGGGGACTGAGAGACACCAGTCAGTGTACAGATATCTCCCTGAGAGAGAGAGGGGACTGAGAGACACCAGTCAGTGTACAGATATCTCCCTGAGAGAGAGAGGGGGGACTGAGGGACACCAGTCAGTGTACAGATATCTCCCTGAGAGAGAGAGAGAGAGGGGACTGAGAGACACCAGTCAGTGTACAGATATCTCCCTGAGAGAGAGGGGACTGAGAGACACCAGTCAGTGTACAGATATCTCCCTGAGAGAGAGGGGACTGAGAGACACCAGTCAGTGTACAGATATCTCCCTGAGAGAGAGGGGACTGAGAGACACCAGTCAGTTTACAGATATCTCCCTGAGAGAGAGAGAGGGGACTGAGAGACACCAGTCAGTGTACAGATATCTCCCTGAGAGAGAGAGAGAGGGGACTGAGAGACACCAGTCAGTGTACAGATATCTCCCTGAGAGAGAGAGAGGGGACTGAGAGACACCAGTCAGTGTACAGATATCTCCCTGAGAGAGAGAGAGGGGACTGAGAGACACCAGTCAGTGTACAGATATCTCCCTGAGAGAGAGAGGGGGGACTGAGAGACACCAGTCAGTGTACAGATATCTCCCTGAGAGAGAGAGAGGGGACTGAGAGACACCAGTCAGTGTACAGATATCTCCCTGAGAGAGAGAGAGAGGGGACTGAGAGACACCAGTCAGTGTACAGATATCTCCCTGAGAGAGAGAGAGAGGACTGAGAGACACCAGTCAGTGTACAGATATCTCTCTGAGAGAGAGAGAGAGAGAGGGGGGACTGAGAGACACCACTCAGTGTACAGATATCTCCCTGAGAGAGAGAGAGGGGACTGAGAGACACCAGTCAGTGTACAGATATCTCCCTGAGAGAGAGAGAGGGGACTGAGAGACACCAGTCAGTGTACAGATATCTCCCTGAGAGAGAGAGGGGGGACTGAGAGACACCAGTCAGTGTACAGATATCTCCCTGAGAGAGAGAGAGGGACTGAGAGACACCAGTCAGTGTACAGATATCTCCCTGAGAGAGAGAGAGGGGACTGAGAGACACCAGTCAGTGTACAGATATCTCCCTGAGAGAGAGAGAGAGAGGGGACTGAGAGACACCAGTCAGTGTATAGATATCTCCCTGAGAGAGAGAGGGGACTGAGAGACACCAGTCAGTGTACAGATATCTCCCTGAGAGAGAGGGGACTGAGAGACACCAGTCAGTGTACAGATATCTCCCTGAGAGAGAGAGGGGACTGAGAGACACCAGTCAGTGTACAGATATCTCCCAGAGAGAGAGAGAGGGGACTGAGAGACACCAGTCAGTGTACAGATATCTCCCTGAGAGAGAGAGAGGGGACTGAGAGACACCAGTCAGTGTACAGATATCTCCCTGAGAGAGAGAGGGGGACTGAGAGACACCAGTCAGTGTACAGATATCTCCCTGAGAGAGAGAGAGGACTGAGAGACACCAGTCAGTGTACAGATATCTCCCTGAGAGAGAGAGAGGGGACTGAGAGACACCAGTCAGTGTACAGATATCTCCCTGAGAGAGAGAGAGAGAGGGGACTGAGAGACACCAGTCAGTGTATAGATATCTCCCTGAGAGAGAGAGGGGACTGAGAGACACCAGTCAGTGTACAGATATCTCCCTGAGAGAGAGGGGACTGAGAGACACCAGTCAGTGTACAGATATCTCCCTGAGAGAGAGAGGGGACTGAGAGACACCAGTCAGTGTACAGATATCTCCCTGATAGAGAGAGAGAGGACTGAGAGACACCAGTCAGTGTACAGATATCTCCCTGAGAGAGAGAGAGGGGACTGAGAGACACCAGTCAGTGTACAGATATCTCCCTGAGAGAGAGAGGGGGGACTGAGAGACACCAGTCAGTGTACAGATATCTCCCTGAGAGAGAGAGAGGACTGAGAGACACCAGTCAGTGTACAGATATCTCCCTGAGAGAGAGAGGGGACTGAGAGACACCAGTCAGTGTATAGATATCTCCCTGAGAGAGAGAGAGAGGACTGAGAGACACCAGTCAGTGTACAGATATCTCCGTGAGAGAGAGGGGACTGAGAGACACCAGTCAGTGTACAGATATCTCCCTGAGAGAGAGAGAGGACTGAGAGACACCAGTCAGTGTACAGATATCACCCTGAGAGAGAGAGAGGGGACTGAGAGACACCAGTCAGTGTACAGATATCTCCCTGAGAGAGAGAGAGGGGACTGAGAGACACCAGTCAGTGTACAGATATCTCCCAGAGAGAGAGGGGACTGAGAGACACCAGTCAGTGTACAGATATCTCCCTGAGAGAGAGAGAGGACTGAGAGACACCAGTCAGTGTACTGATATCTCCCTGAGAGAGAGAGAGAGGGGACTGAGAGACACCAGTCAGTGTACAGATATCACCCTGAGAGAGAGAGGGGGCTGAGAGACACCAGTCAGTGTACAGATATCTCCCTGAGAGAGAGAGAGGGGACTGAGAGACACCAGTCAGTGTACAGATATCTCCCTGAGAGAGAGAGAGGACTGAGAGACACCAGTCCGTGTACAGATATCTCCCTGAGAGAGAGAGGGGACTGAGAGACACCAGTCAGTGTACAGATATCTCCCTGAGAGAGAGGACTGAGAGACACCAGTCAGTGTACAGATATCTCCCTGAGAGAGAGAGAGAGGGGGGACTGAGAGACACCAGTCAGTGTACAGATATCTCCCTGAGAGAGAGAGAGAGAGAGGGGACTGAGAGACACCAGTCAGTGTACAGATATCTCCCTGAGAGAGAGAGGGGACTGAGAGACACCAGTCAGTGTACAGATATCTCCCTGAGAGAGAGAGGGGACTGAGAGACACCAGTCAGTGTACAGATATCTCCCTGAGAGAGAGAGGGGGGACTGAGGGACACCAGTCAGTGTACAGATATCTCCCTGAGAGAGAGAGAGAGAGGGGACTGAGAGACACCAGTCAGTGTACAGATATCTCCCTGAGAGAGAGGGGACTGAGAGACACCAGTCAGTGTACAGATATCTCCCTGAGAGAGAGGGGACTGAGAGACACCAGTCAGTGTACAGATATCTCCCTGAGAGAGAGGGGACTGAGAGACACCAGTCAGTTTACAGATATCTCCCTGAGAGAGAGAGAGGGGACTGAGAGACACCAGTCAGTGTACAGATATCTCCCTGAGAGAGAGAGAGAGGGGACTGAGAGACACCAGTCAGTGTACAGATATCTCCCTGAGAGAGAGAGAGGGGACTGAGAGACACCAGTCAGTGTACAGATATCTCCCTGAGAGAGAGAGAGGGACTGAGAGACACCAGTCAGTGTACAGATATCTCCCTGAGAGAGAGAGGGGGGACTGAGAGACACCAGTCAGTGTACAGATATCTCCCTGAGAGAGAGAGAGGGGACTGAGAGACACCAGTCAGTGTACAGATATCTCCCTGAGAGAGAGAGAGAGGGGACTGAGAGACACCAGTCAGTGTACAGATATCTCCCTGAGAGAGAGAGAGAGGACTGAGAGACACCAGTCAGTGTACAGATATCTCTCTGAGAGAGAGAGAGAGAGAGGGGGGACTGAGAGACACCACTCAGTGTACAGATATCTCCCTGAGAGAGAGAGAGGGGACTGAGAGACACCAGTCAGTGTACAGATATCTCCCTGAGAGAGAGAGAGGGGACTGAGAGACACCAGTCAGTGTACAGATATCTCCCTGAGAGAGAGAGGGGGGACTGAGAGACACCAGTCAGTGTACAGATATCTCCCTGAGAGAGAGAGAGGACTGAGAGACACCAGTCAGTGTACAGATATCTCCCTGAGAGAGAGAGAGGGGACTGAGAGACACCAGTCAGTGTACAGATATCTCCCTGAGAGAGAGAGAGAGAGGGGACTGAGAGACACCAGTCAGTGTACAGATATCTCCCTGAGAGAGAGAGGGGGGACTGAGAGACACCAGTCAGTGTACAGATATCTCCCTGAGAGAGAGAGAGGACTGAGAGACACCAGTCAGTGTACAGATATCTCCCTGAGAGAGAGAGAGGACTGAGAGACACCAGTCAGTGTACAGATATCTCCCTGAGAGAGAGAGAGGGGACTGAGAGACACCAGTCAGTGTACAGATATCTCCCTGAGAGAGAGAGAGAGAGGGGACTGAGAGACACCAGTCAGTGTATAGATATCTCCCTGAGAGAGAGAGGGGACTGAGAGACACCAGTCAGTGTACAGATATCTCCCTGAGAGAGAGGGGACTGAGAGACACCAGTCAGTGTACAGATATCTCCCTGAGAGAGAGAGGGGACTGAGAGACACCAGTCAGTGTACAGATATCTCCCTGATAGAGAGAGAGAGGACTGAGAGACACCAGTCAGTGTACAGATATCTCCCTGAGAGAGAGAGAGGGGACTGAGAGACACCAGTCAGTGTACAGATATCTCCCTGAGAGAGAGAGGGGGGACTGAGAGACACCAGTCAGTGTACAGATATCTCCCTGAGAGAGAGAGAGGACTGAGAGACACCAGTCAGTGTACAGATATCTCCCTGAGAGAGAGAGGGGACTGAGAGACACCAGTCAGTGTATAGATATCTCCCTGAGAGAGAGAGAGAGGACTGAGAGACACCAGTCAGTGTACAGATATCTCCGTGAGAGAGAGGGGACTGAGAGACACCAGTCAGTGTACAGATATCTCCCTGAGAGAGAGAGAGGACTGAGAGACACCAGTCAGTGTACAGATATCACCCTGAGAGAGAGAGAGGGGACTGAGAGACACCAGTCAGTGTACAGATATCTCCCTGAGAGAGAGAGAGGGGACTGAGAGACACCAGTCAGTGTACAGATATCTCCCAGAGAGAGAGGGGACTGAGAGACACCAGTCAGTGTACAGATATCTCCCTGAGAGAGAGAGAGGACTGAGAGACACCAGTCAGTGTACTGATATCTCCCTGAGAGAGAGAGAGAGGGGACTGAGAGACACCAGTCAGTGTACAGATATCACCCTGAGAGAGAGAGGGGGCTGAGAGACACCAGTCAGTGTACAGATATCTCCCTGAGAGAGAGAGAGGGGACTGAGAGACACCAGTCAGTGTACAGATATCTCCCTGAGAGAGAGAGAGGACTGAGAGACACCAGTCCGTGTACAGATATCTCCCTGAGAGAGAGAGGGGACTGAGAGACACCAGTCAGTGTACAGATATCTCCCTGAGAGAGAGGACTGAGAGACACCAGTCAGTGTACAGATATCTCCCTGAGAGAGAGAGAGAGGGGGGACTGAGAGACACCAGTCAGTGTACAGATATCTCCCTGAGAGAGAGAGAGAGAGAGGGGACTGAGAGACACCAGTCAGTGTACAGATATCTCCCTGAGAGAGAGAGGGGACTGAGAGACACCAGTCAGTGTACAGATATCTCCCTGAGAGAGAGAGGGGACTGAGAGACACCAGTCAGTGTACAGATATCTCCCTGAGAGAGAGAGGGGGGACTGAGGGACACCAGTCAGTGTACAGATATCTCCCTGAGAGAGAGAGAGAGAGGGGACTGAGAGACACCAGTCAGTGTACAGATATCTCCCTGAGAGAGAGGGGACTGAGAGACACCAGTCAGTGTACAGATATCTCCCTGAGAGAGAGGGGACTGAGAGACACCAGTCAGTGTACAGATATCTCCCTGAGAGAGAGGGGACTGAGAGACACCAGTCAGTTTACAGATATCTCCCTGAGAGAGAGAGAGGGGACTGAGAGACACCAGTCAGTGTACAGATATCTCCCTGAGAGAGAGAGAGAGGGGACTGAGAGACACCAGTCAGTGTACAGATATCTCCCTGAGAGAGAGAGAGGGGACTGAGAGACACCAGTCAGTGTACAGATATCTCCCTGAGAGAGAGAGAGGGGACTGAGAGACACCAGTCAGTGTACAGATATCTCCCTGAGAGAGAGAGGGGGGACTGAGAGACACCAGTCAGTGTACAGATATCTCCCTGAGAGAGAGAGAGGGGACTGAGAGACACCAGTCAGTGTACAGATATCTCCCTGAGAGAGAGAGAGAGGGGACTGAGAGACACCAGTCAGTGTACAGATATCTCCCTGAGAGAGAGAGAGAGGACTGAGAGACACCAGTCAGTGTACAGATATCTCTCTGAGAGAGAGAGAGAGAGAGGGGGGACTGAGAGACACCACTCAGTGTACAGATATCTCCCTGAGAGAGAGAGAGGGGACTGAGAGACACCAGTCAGTGTACAGATATCTCCCTGAGAGAGAGAGAGGGGACTGAGAGACACCAGTCAGTGTACAGATATCTCCCTGAGAGAGAGAGGGGGGACTGAGAGACACCAGTCAGTGTACAGATATCTCCCTGAGAGAGAGAGAGGACTGAGAGACACCAGTCAGTGTACAGATATCTCCCTGAGAGAGAGAGAGGGGACTGAGAGACACCAGTCAGTGTACAGATATCTCCCTGAGAGAGAGAGAGAGAGGGGACTGAGAGACACCAGTCAGTGTATAGATATCTCCCTGAGAGAGAGAGGGGACTGAGAGACACCAGTCAGTGTACAGATATCTCCCTGAGAGAGAGGGGACTGAGAGACACCAGTCAGTGTACAGATATCTCCCTGAGAGAGAGAGGGGACTGAGAGACACCAGTCAGTGTACAGATATCTCCCAGAGAGAGAGAGAGGGGACTGAGAGACACCAGTCAGTGTACAGATATCTCCCTGAGAGAGAGAGAGAGAGGGGACTGAGAGACACCAGTCAGTGTACAGATATCCCCCTGAGAGAGAGAGAGGGGACTGAGAGACACCAGTCAGTGTACAGATATCACCCGCTCTGTCTAATTCTGCCTCTCTGCCTCTTCAGGAAGACTTACAGTCCCGGTACAAGTCTGTAATTTCCGAGATTGAGAGAGTTTCCCGGAGTCATTGCAAGGAAGTTCTTGACAACCTTCAGGGACTTTTTCTGGGAAGGTTGGACACTGGGGAATATCTTAAACCTGGTGGCTCCTCGGCTCTGGACGATGACCTGGAGGAAGTGGTGGAAGATTATACTCGCCGGACATCGGAGGAAGTCAAAGTAAGCTTGCAGTTCATGTCTCTGTCCCGCCCCATTCTCTGTCCCCCATCTCTGCCCCTCCCTTCAATCCATCCGCCTCCCCTTTCCCAGAGAGTGGAGGCGGGGGGGGGGTGTGGGAGGGGGTTAGATGGGAGTGTGATGGGATCCTCTCCACTCGCCTGGGTGAGTGGCGGCTCCCGACGGCACTGGAGAAGCTCCACACCATCCAGGACAAAGCAGCCTCCCCTCCTCCCCCCGGCTCGATCGCCACGCTAACCCCCCACCTTCGACACTCACTCCCTCCACCGCAGCGGCAGCTGTGTACACCAACTACTGGATGCCCCGCAGCGACTCGCCAAGGCTCCTTCCTCAGCACCTTCCAAACCCGCCACCCAGAAGGACAAGGGGGGCAGCAGACCCATGGGGAACACCCACCGCCCGCAAGTCCCCTCCCTTCGAGCTCCCCCCCCCCCCCCCCCCCCCCCCCCCCACAGACCATCCTGACTTGGAAATACACCGTGTGGCTGTGGTCAAAATCCTGGAACTCCATCCCTAACAGCGCCGTGGTTGTGCCTACAGCTGGGGGGACTGCAGTGGGTTCAAGATGGCGGCACACCCATCCCCTTCCCGAGGGGGCAGTTAGGGAGGGCATTAAATACTGGCTCTTTGCCCCCTGCTTCCCCCCCCTCCTCTTCCTCCCCCGACCTCTCAAATCTCACCCCCCCACACTCCCAGCCACGCCCGCAGACTGACTGTGCCACCAGCCCTGATTGGTTCCCTCCCGCCCTGCAGGGGGTGGAGGTTCTGGCGCAGTTCCTGAAGACGGTGCAGCCTCGCCTGGCCAAAGTGCGGAAAGTGCACAGCGTGTCGCAGGAGAAGGTGGAGCATGAGTCCGGTGAGTGAGCGAGAGAGAGAGAGAGAGAGGGAGGGATCGGGGGTGTGTGGGGTTGTGGGTGGGGGGGGGTGGGGAAGGGGGGGGAAGAGGGGGAGATAATGGAGGCGGGCAGGATTGTGTTTGGGAGAACGGGGTGGGCTGCGGGATGAGGTGGGGAACGCGGAACAAGCTGCCACAACGTTTTTTTGCAATTTGTACATTATGAGGAGGCACCTCAAGTCAAGAGCTGCGAAGCCCACTCGTGATGATTTGACCATGCTTACACAGTTAACAAACCCTTGCAAACGTTCGCTATAAAGCATTGGATTAATTAAACTCAGGCCGAAACCTCCTTTCGGTGGCAATAGTCTTTGCAGATGTCCTCACCTGAAAGAGTTCTGGTCGGACAGCCAGACAATGCTCTACTGTTGCGACAGAAATCTCACGCATAATCCCGTCTGAGTATGACGGCAAAAGCTGTGTTTCCCTCATCTCTATCGAGGCCTCATAGCCACACATAGAAACTAGAATCAGGAGGAGGCCATTCAGCCCCTCCAGCCTGCCCCGCTCTTCATTTAGATCACGGCTGATCATCAAATTCAATATCCCGATCCCCCCTTCTCCTCCATTACCCTCTTAGCCCCTTTCGGGAAGGAAATCTGCCGTCCTTACCCCGGTCTGGCCTCCATGTGACTCCAGAGCCACAGCGATGTGGTTGACTCTCAATCGCCCCCCCAAGGGCAACTAGGGATGGGCAATAAATGGTGGCCCAGCCGGCGATGCCCAACGTCCCATACAAAGAACAAAGAACAATACAGCACAGGAACAGGGCCTTCGGCCCTCCAAGCCCGTGCCGCTCCCTGGTCCAAACTAGACCATTCTTTTGTATCCCTCCATTCCCACTCCGTTCATGTGGCTGTCTCGATAAGTCTTAAACGTTCCCAGTGTGTCCGCCTCCACCACTTTGCCTGGCAGCGCATTCCAGGCCCCCACCACCCTCTGTGTAAAATATGTCCGTCTGATATCCGTGTTAAACCCCCCCCCCTCACCTTGAACCTATGACCCCTCGTGAACGTCACCACCGACCTGGGGAAAAGCTCCCCACCGTTCACCCTATCTGTGCCTTTCATAATTTTATACACCTCTATTAAGTCTCCCCTCATCCTCCGTCTTTCCAGGGAGAACAAGCCCAGTTTACCCAATCTCTCCTCATAACTAAGCCCCTCCATACCAGGCAACATCCTGGTAAACCTCCTCTGCACTCTCTCCAAAGCCTCCACGTCCTTCTGGTAGTGCGGCGACCAGAACTGGACACAGTATTCCAAATGCGGCCGAACCAACGTTCTATACATCTGCAACATCAGACCCCAACTTTTATACTCTATGCCCCGTCCTATAAAGGCAAGCATGCCATATGCCTTCTTCACCACCTTCTCCACCTGTGACGTCACCTTCAAGGATCTGTGGACTTGCACACCCAGGTCCCTCTGCGTATCTACACCCTTTATGGTTCTGCCGTTTATCGTGTAGCTCCTCCCTACATTATTTCTACCAAAATGCATCACTTCGCATTTATCAGGATTGAACTCCATCTGCCATTTCTTTGCCCAAATTTCCAGCCTACCTATATCCTTCTGTAGCCTCTGACAATGCTCCTCACTATCTGCAAGTCCTGCCAATTCTGTGTCGTCCGCAAACTTACTGATCACCCCAGTTACACCTTCTTCCAGATCGTTTATATAAATCACAAACAGCAGAGGTCCCAATACAGAGCCCTGCGGAACACCACTAGTCACAGGCCTCCAGCCGGAAAAAGACCCTTCCACTGCCACCCTCCGTCTTCTGTGACCAAGCCTGTTCTCCACCCATCTATCCCCTTTATCCATGAATTAATACAATAAAAAGCGACACTGACAATGGAAACACGAACTAGGGGGCACAGCCTCAAAATACGGGGGAGTCAACTTAGAACAGAGTTGAGGAGGAACTTCTTCTCCCAGAGGGTAGTGAATCTTTGGAATTCTCTGCCCAATGAAGCAGTCGAGGCTTCCTCGCTAAATGTGTGCAAGTCACAGATCGATAGATTTTTAACCATTAAGGGAACTAAGGGTTATGGGGAGCGGGCGGGTAAGTGGAACTGAACCCACTATCAGATCAGCCATGATCTTATTGAATGGTGGGGCAGGCTTGGGGGGCTAGATGGCCTACTCCTGCTCCTATTTCTTATCATTTCATGACATCAAATTTCATCCTGAAACCACACAACGTTTTGTCCTCGACTACTTTCTGTGGGGGTGAATTCCACACATTCGCCACCCTCTGGGTGAAGACATTTTCCCCGCACCTCAGTCCCAAAAGGTTTCCCCCCTTATCCTCAAACCCCCCCTGGTTCTGGACTCCCCCCAACATCGGGAACATTCTTTCTGAATCCACCCTGTTAGAATTTTATAAGTTTCTATCAGATCCCCTCTCACTCTTCCAAACTCCAGTGAATAGAATCCTAACCCACTCAGTCTCTCCTCATATGACAGACCTGCCATCCCAGGAATCGGCCTGGTAAACCTTCGCTGCGCTCCCTCTATAGCAAGGACATCCTTCCTCAGATAAGGAGACCAAAACTGCCCACAATACTCCAGGTGTGGCCTCACCAACGCCCTGTACAATTGCAGCAAAACTTTCCTATCCCTAAAATCCAATCCTCTCGCTATGAAGACCAACATACCATTCGCCTTCTTACTGCCTGCTGTACCTGCACGCTTACTCTCAGCGACTGATGCACCAGGACTCCAAGGTCTCGCTGAGAATCCGCCCTCTCTCAGTTTACACCCATTCAAATCCCAATCTGTCTTCCTATTATCATTCCAATCTTGTTCCTATTCTCCTTCCACTGTCCCCATCAAACACTCCCAGGACAGGTACAGCACGGGGTTAGATACAGAGTGAAGCTCCCTCTACACTGTCCCCCATCAAACACTCCCAGGACAGGGACAGCACGGGGTTAGATACAGAGTAAAGCTCCCTCTACACTGTCCCCCATCAAACACTCCCAGGACAGGTACAGCACGGGGTTAGATACAGAGTAAAGCTCCCTCTACACTGTCCCCCATCAAACGCTCCCAGGACAGGGACAGCACGGGGTTAGATACAGAGTAAAGCTCCCTCTACACTGTCCCCCATCACACACTCCCAGGACAGGTACAGCACGGGGTTAGATACAGAGTAAAGCTCCCTCTACACTGTCCCCATCAAACACTCCCAGGACAGGGACAGCACGGGGTTAGATACAGAGTAAAGCTCCCTCTACACTGTCCCCCATCAAACACTCCCAGGACAGGTACAGCACGGGGTTAGATACAGAGTAAAGCTCCCTCTACACTGTCCCCCATCAAACACTCCCAGGACAGGTACAGCACGGGGTTAGATACAGAGTAAAGCTCCCTCGACACTGTCCCCATCAAACACTCCCAGGACAGGTACAGCATGGGGTTAGATACAGAGTAAAGCTCCCTCTACACTGTCCCCATCAAACACTCCCAGGACAGGTTCAGCACGGGGTTAGATACAGAGTAAAGCTCCCTCTACACTGTCCCCCATCAAACACTCCCAGAACAGGTACAGCACAGGGTTAGATACAGAGTAAAGCTCCCTCTACACTGTCTCCCATCAAACACTCCCAGGACAGGTACAGCACGGGGTTAGATACAGAGAAAAGCTCCCTCGACACTGTCCCCATCAAACACTCCCAGGACAGGTACAGCACGGGGTTAGGTGCAGAGTAAAGCTCCCTCGACACTGTCCCCCATCAAACACTCCCAGGACAGGTACAGCACGGGTTTAGATACAGAGTAAAGCTCTCTCCACACTGTCCCCCATCAAACACTCCCAGGACAGGTACAGCACGGGGTTAGACACAGAGTAAAGCTCCCTCGACACTGTCCCCCATCAAACACTCCCAGGACAGGTACAGCACGGGGTTAGATACAGAGTAAAGCTCTCTCCACACTGTCCCCCATCAAACACTCCCAGGACAGGTACAGCACGGGGTTAGATACAGAGTAAAGCTCCCTCTACACTGTCCCCCATCACACACTCCCAGGACAGGTACAGCACGGGGTTAGATACAGAGTAAAGCTCCCTCTACACTGTCCCCATCAATCACACCCAGGACAGCTACAGCACGGGATTAGATACAGAGTAAAGCTCCCTCTACACTGTCTCCCATCAAACACTCCCAGGACAGGTACAGCACGGGGTTAGATACAGAGTAAAGCTCCCTCTACACTGTCCCCATCAAACACTCCCAGGACAGGTACAGCACGGCGTTAGATACAGAGTAAAGCTCCCTCTACACTGTCCCCCATCAAACACTCCCAGGACAGGTACAGCACGGGTTTAGATACAGAGTAAAGCTCTCTCCACACTGTCCCCCATCAAACACTCCCAGGACAGGTACAGCACGGGGTTAGATACAGAGTAAAGCTCCCTCTACACTGTCCCCCATCAAACACTCCCAGGACAGGTACAGCACGGGGTTAGATACAGAGTAAAGCTCCCTCTACACTGTCCCCATCAAAGACTCCCAGGACAAGTACAGCACGGGGTTAGATACAGAGAAAAGCTCTCTCCACACTGTCCCCCATCAAACACTCCCAGGACAGGTACAGCACGGGGTTAGATACAGAGTAAAGCTCCCTCTACACTGTCCCCCATCAAACACTCCCAGCACAGGGACAGAACGGGGTTAGATACAGAGTAAAGCTCCCTCTACACTGTCCCCATCAAACACTCCCAGGACAGGTACAGCATGGGGTTAGATACAGAGTAAAGCTCCCTCTACACTGTCACCATCAAACACTCCCAGGACAGGGAGAGCACGGGGTTAGATACAGAGTAAAGCTCCCTCTACACTGTCCCCATCAAACACTCCCAGGACAGGTACAGCATGGGGTTAGATACAGAGTAAAGCTCCCTCTACACTGTCACCATCAAACACTCCCAGGACAGGTACAGCACGGGGTTAGATACAGAGTAAAGCTCCCTCTACACTGTCCCCCATCAAACACTCCCAGGACAGGTACAGCACGGGGTTAGATACAGAGTAAAGCTCCCTCTACACTGTCCCCCATCAAACACTCCCAGGACAGGTACAGCACAGGGTTAGATACAGAGTAAAGCTCCCTCTACACTGTCCCCATCAAACACTCCCAGGACAGGTACAGCACGGGGTTAGATACAGAGTAAAGCTCCCTCTACACTGTCCCCATCAAACACTCCCAGGACAGGTACAGCACGGGGTTAGATACAGAGTAAAGCTCCCTCTACACTGTCCCCCATCAAACACTCCCAGGACAGGTACAGCACAGGGTGAGATACAGAGTAAAGCTCCCTCTACACTGTCCCCCATCAAACACTCCCAGGACAGGTACAGCACGGGGTTAGATACAGAGTAAAGCTCCCTCTACACTGTCCCCATCAAACACTCCCAGGACAGGTACAGCACGGGGTTAGATACAGAGTAAAGCTCCCTCTACACTGTCCCCCATCAAACACTCCCAGGACAGGTACAGCACGGGTTTAGATACAGAGTAAAGCTCTCTCCACACTGTCCCCCATCAAACACTCCCAGGACAGGTACAGCACGGGGTTAGATACAGAGTAAAGCTCCCTCTACACTGTCCCCCATCAAACACTCCCAGGACAGGTACAGCACGGGGTTAGATACAGAGTAAAGCTCTCTCCACACTGTCCCCCATCAAACACTCCCAGGACAGGTACAGCACGGGGTGAGATACAGAGTAAAGCTCCCTCTACATTGTCCTCCATCAAACACTCCCAGGACAGGGACAGAACGGGGTTAGATACAGAGTAAAGCTCCCTCTACACTGTCCCCATCAAACACTCCCAGGACAGGGACAGAACTGCGTTAGATACAGAGTAAAGCTCCCTCTACACTGTCCCCCATCAAACACTCCCAGGACAGGTACAGCACGGGGTTAGATACAGAGTAAAGCTCCCTCTACACTGTCCCCATCAAACACTCCCAGGACAGGTACAGCATGGGGTTAGATACAGAGTAAAGCTCCCTCTACACTGTCCCCATCAAACACTCCCAGGACAGGTACTGCACGGGGTTAGATACAGAGTAAAGCTCCCTCTACACTGTCCCCATCAAACACTCCCAGGACAGGTACAGCACGGGGTTAGATACAGAGTAAAGCTCCCTCCACACTGTCCCCCATCAAACACTCCCAGGACAGGTACAGCACGGGGTTAGATACAGAGTAAAGCTCCCTCTACATTGTCCTCCATCAAACACTCCCAGGACAGGGACAGAACGGGGTTAGATACAGAGTAAAGCTCCCTCTACACTGTCCCCCATCAAACACTCCCAGGACAGGTACAGCACGGGGTTACATACAGAGTAAAGCTCCCTCTACACTGTCCCCCATCAAACACTCCCAGGACAGGTACAGCACGGGGTTACATACAGAGTAAAGCTCCCTCTACACTGTCCCCATCAAACACTCCCAGGACAGGTACAGCACGGGGTTAGATACAGAGTAAAGCTCCCTCTACACTGTCCCCCATCAAACACTCCCAGGACAGGTACAGCACGGGGTTAGATACAGAGTAAAGCTCCCTCTACACTGTCCCCCATCAAACACTCCCAGGACAGGTACAGCCCGGGTTAGATACAGAGTAAAGCTTCCTCTACACTGTCCCCATCAAACACTCCCAGAACAGGTACAGCACGGGGTTAGAGACAGAGTAAAGCTCTCTCCACACTGTCCCCCATCAAACACTCCCAGGACAGGTACAGCACGGGGTTAGATACAGAGTAAAGCTCCCTCGACACTGTCCCCCATCAAACACTCCCAGCACAGGGACAGAACGGGGTTAGATACAGAGTAAAGCTCCCTCTACACTGTCCCCATCAAACACTCCCAGGACAGGTACAGCATGGGGTTAGATACAGAGTAAAGCTCCCTCTACACTGTCCCCATCAAACACTCCCAGGACAGGTACAGCACGGGGTTAGATACAGAGTAAAGCTCCCTCTACACTGTCCCCCATCAAACACTCCCAGAACAGGTACAGCACAGGGTTAGATACAGAGTAAAGCTCCCTCTACACTGTCTCCCATCAAACACTCCCAGGACAGGTACAGCACGGGGTTAGATACAGAGAAAAGCTCCCTCTACACTGTCCCCATCAAACACTCCCAGGACAGGTACAGCACGGGTTTAGATACAGAGTAAAGCTCTCTCCACACTGTCCCCCATCAAACACTCCCAGGACAGGTACAGCACGGGGTTAGACACAGAGTAAAGCTCCCTCTACACTGTCCCCCATCAAACACTCCCAGGACAGGTACAGCACGGGGTTAGATACAGAGTAAAGCTCTCTCCACACTGTCCCCCATCAAACACTCCCAGGACAGGTACAGCACGGGGTTAGATACAGAGTAAAGCTCCCTCTACACTGTCCCCCATCACACACTCCCAGGACAGGTACAGCACGGGGTTAGATACAGAGTAAAGCTCCGTCTACACTGTCCCCATCAATCACACCCAGGACAGCTACAGCACGGGATTAGATACAGAGTAAAGCTCCCTCTACACTGTCCCCCATCAAACACTCCCAGGACAGGTACAGCACGGGGTTAGATACAGAGTAAAGCTCCCTCTACACTGTCCCCATCAAACACTCCCAGGACAGGTACAGCACGGCGTTAGATACAGAGTAAAGCTCCCTCTACACTGTCCCCCATCAAACACTCCCAGGACAGGTACAGCACGGGTTTAGATACAGAGTAAAGCTCTCTCCACACTGTGCCCCATCAAACACTCCCAGGACAGGTACAGCACGGGGTTAGATACAGAGTAAAGCTCCCTCTACACTGTCCCCCATCAAACACTCCCAGGACAGGTACAGCACGGGGTTAGATACAGAGTAAAGCTCCCTCGACACTGTCCCCA
Organism: Mustelus asterias; assembly: GCF_964213995.1. Classification (NCBI taxonomy): domain Eukaryota; kingdom Metazoa; phylum Chordata; class Chondrichthyes; order Carcharhiniformes; family Triakidae; genus Mustelus; species Mustelus asterias. Next base: position 26,792 of record NW_027590891.1, read on the forward strand.
TCAAACACTCCCAGGACAGGTACAGCACGGGGTTAGATACAGAGTAAAGCTCTCTCCACACTGTCCCCCATCAAACACTCCCAGGACAGGTACAGCACGGGGTTAGATACAGAGTAAAGCTCCCTCTACACTGTCCCCCATCAAACACTCCCAGCACAGGGACAGAACGGGGTTAGATACAGAGTAAAGCTCCCTCTACACTGTCCCCATCAAACACTCCCAGGACAGGGACAGAACGGCGTTAGATACAGAGTAAAGCTCCCTCTACACTGTCACCATCAAACACTCCCAGGACAGGTAGAGCACGGGGTTAGATACAGAGTAAAGCTCCCTCTACACTGTCCCCATCAAACACTCCCAGGACAGGTACAGCATGGGGTTAGATACAGAGTAAAGCTCCCTCTACACTGTCACCATCAAACACTCCCAGGACAGGTACAGCACGGGGTTAGATACAGAGTAAAGCTCCCTCTACACTGTCCCCCATCAAACACTCCCAGGACAGGTACAGCACGGGGTTAGATACAGAGTAAAGCTCCCTCTACACTGTCCCCATCAAACACTCCCAGGACAGGTACAGCACGGGGTTAGATACAGAGTAAAACTCCCTCTACACTGTCCCCCATCAAACACTCCCAGGACAGGTACAGCACGGGGTTATAAACAGAGTAAAGCTCCCTCTACACTGTCCCCCATCAAACACTCCCAGGACAGGTACAGCACAGGGTTAGATACAGAGTAAAGCTCCCTCTACACTGTCCCCCATCAAACACTCCCAGGACAGGTACAGCATGGGGTTAGATACAGAGTAAAGCTCCCTCTACATTGTCCCCATCAAACACTCCCAGGACAGGTACAGCACGGGGTTAGATACAGAGTAAAGCTCCCTCTACACTGTCCCCCATCAAACACTCCCAGGACAGGTACAGCACGGGTTTAGATACAGAGTAAAGCTCTCTCCACACTGTCCCCCATCAAACACTCCCAGGACAGGTACAGCACGGGGTTTGATACAGAGTAAAGCTCCCTCTACACTGTCCCCCATCAAACACTCCCAGGACAGGTACAGCACGGGGTTAGATACAGAGTAAAGCTCTCTCCACACTGTCCCCCATCAAACACTCCCAGGACAGGTACAGCACGGGGTTAGATACAGAGTAAAGCTCCCTCTACATTGTCCTCCATCAAACACTCCCAGGACAGGGACAGAACGGGGTTAGATACAGAGTAAAGCTCCCTCTACACTGTCCCCATCAAACACTCCCAGGACAGGGACAGAACGGCGTTAGATACAGAGTAAAGCTCCCTCTACACTGTCCCCCATCAAACACTCCCAGGACAGGTACAGCACGGGGTTAGATACAGAGTAAAGCTCCCTCTACACTGTCCCCATCAAACACTCCCAGGACAGGTACAGCATGGGGTTAGATACAGAGTAAAGCTCCCTCTACACTGTCCCCATCAAACACTCCCAGGACAGGTACAGCACGGGGTTAGATACAGAGTAAAGCTCCCTCTACACTGTCCCCATCAAACACTCCCAGGACAGGTACAGCACGGGGTCAGATACAGAGTAAAGCTCTCTCCACACTGTCCCCCATCAAACACTCCCAGGACAGGTACAGCACGGGGTTAGATACAGAGTAAAGCTCCCTCTACATTGTCCTCCATCAAACACTCCCAGGACAGGTACAGCACGGGGTTACATACAGAGTAAAGCTCCCTCTACACTGTCCCCATCAAACACTCCCAGGACAGGTACAGCACGGGGTTAGATACAGAGTAAAGCTCCCTCTACACTGTCCCCCATCAAACACTCCCAGGACAGGTACAGCACGGGGTTAGATACAGAGTAAAGCTCCCTCTACACTGTCCCCCATCAAACACTCCCAGGACAGGTACAGCCCGGGTTAGATACAGAGTAAAGCTCCCTCTACACTGTCCCGATCAAACACTCCCAGGACAGGTACAGCACGGGGTTAGATACAGAGTAAAGCTCTCTCCACACTGTCCCCCATCAAACACTCCCAGGACAGGTACAGCACGGGGTTAGATACAGAGTAAAGCTCCCTCGACACTGTCCCCCATCAAACACTCCCAGCACAGGGACAGAACGGGGTTGGATACAGAGTAAAGCTCCCTCTACACTGTCCCCATCAAACACTCCCAGGACAGGTACAGCATGGGGTTAGATACAGAGTAAAGCTCCCTCTACACTGTCACCATCAAACACTCCCAGGACAGGTAGAGCACGGGGTTAGATACAGAGTAAAGCTCCCTCTACACTGTCCCCATCAAACACTCCCAGGACAGGTACAGCATGGGGTTAGATACAGAGTAAAGCTCCCTCTACACTGTCCCCCATCAAACACTCCCAGGACAGGTACAGCACGGGGTTAGATACAGAGTAAAGCTCCCTCTACACTGTCCCCCATCAAACACTCCCAGGACAGGTACAGCACAGGGTTAGATACAGAGTAAAGCTCCCTCTACACTGTCCCCATCAAACACTCCCAGGACAGGTACAGCACGGGGTTAGATACAGAGTAAAGCTCCCTCTACACTGTCCCCATCAAACACTCCCAGGACAGGTACAGCACGGGGTTAGATACAGAGTAAAACTCCCTCTACACTGTCCCCCATCAAACACTCCCAGGACAGGTACAGCACGGGGTTAGATACAGAGTAAAGCTCCCTCTACACTGTCCCCCATCAAACACTCCCAGGACAGGTACAGCACAGGGTTAGATACAGAGTAAAGCTCCCTCTACATTGTCCCCCATCAAACACTCCCAGGACAGGTACAGCACGGGGTTAGATACAGAGTAAAGCTCCCTCTACACTGTCCCCATCAAACACTCCCAGGACAGGTACAGCACGGGGTTAGAGACAGAGTGAAGCTCCCTCTACACTGTCCCCCATCAAACACTCCCAGGACAGGTACAGCACGGGTTTAGATACAGAGTAAAGCTCTCTCCACACTGTCCCCCATCAAACACTCCCAGGACAGGTACAGCACGGGGTTAGATACAGAGTAAAGCTCCCTCTACACTGTCCCCCATCAAACACTCCCAGGACAGGTACAGCACGGGGTTAGATACAGAGTAAAGCTCTCTCCACACTGTCCCCCATCAAACACTCCCAGGACAGGTACAGCACGGGGTTAGATACAGAGTAAAGCTCCCTCTACATTGTCCTCCATCAAACACTCCCAGGACAGGGACAAAACGGGGTTAGATACAGAGTAAAGCTCCCTCTACACTCTCCCCATCAAACACTCCCAGGACAGGGACAGAACGGCGTTAGATACAGAGTAAAGCTCCCTCTACACTGTCCCCCATCAAACACTCCCAGGACAGGTTCAGCACGGGGTTAGATACAGAGTAAAGCTCCCTCTACACTGTCCCCATCAAACACTCCCAGGACAGGTACAGCATGGGGTTAGATACAGAGTAAAGCTCCCTCTACACTGTCCCCATCAAACACTCCCAGGACAGGTACAGCACGGGGTTAGATACAGAGTAAAGCTCCCTCTACACTGTCCCCATCAAACACTCCCAGGACAGGTACAGCACGGGGTTAGATACAGAGTAAAGCTCTCTCCACACTGTCCCCCATCAAACACTCCCAGGACAGGTACAGCACGGGGTTAGATACAGAGTAAAGCTCCCTCTACATTGTCCTCCATCAAACACTCCCAGGACAGGGACAGAACGGGGTTAGATACAGAGTAAAGCTCCCTCTACACTGTCCCCCATCAAACACTCCCAGGACAGGTACAGCACGGGGTTATATACAGAGTAAAGCTCCCTCTACACTGTCCCCATCAAACACTCCCAGGACAGGTACAGCACGGGGTTAGATACAGAGTAAAGCTCCCTCTACACTGTCCCCATCAAACACTCCCAGGACAGGTAGAGCACGGGGTTAGATACAGAGTAAAGCTCCCTCTACACTGTCCCCATCAAACACTCCCAGGACAGGTACAGCACGGGGTTAGATACAGAGTAAAGCTCCCTCTACACTGTCCCCATCAAACACTCCCAGGACAGGTACAGCACCGGGTTAGATACAGAGTAAAACTCCCTCTACACTGTCCCCCATCAAACACTCCCAGGACAGGTACAGCACGGGGTTAGATACAGAGTAAAGCTCCCTCTACACTGTCCCCCATCAAACACTCCCAGGACAGGTACAGCACGGGGTTAGATACAGAGTAAAGCTCCCTCTACACTGTCCTCCATCAAACACTCCCAGGACAGGTACAGCACAGGGTTTGATACAGAGTAAAGCTCCCTCTAAACTGTCCCCCATCAAACACTCCCAGGACAGGTACAGCACGGGGTTAGATACAGAGTAAAGCTCCCTCTACACTGTCCCCATCAAACACTCCCAGGACAGGTACAGCACGGGGTTAGATACAGAGTAAAGCTCCCTCTACACTGTCCCCCATCAAACACTCCCAGGACAGGTACAGCACGGGTTTAGATACAGAGTAAAGCTCTCTCCACACTGTCCCCCATCAAACACTCCCAGGACAGGTACAGCACGGGGTTAGATACAGAGTAAAGCTCCCTCTACACTGTCCCCCATCAAACACTCCCAGGACAGGTACAGCACGGGGTTAGATACAGAGTAAAGCTCTCTCCACACTGTCCCCCATCAAACACTCCCAGGACAGGTACAGCACGGGGTTAGATACAGAGTACAGCTCCCTCTACATTGTCCTCCATCAAACACTCCCAGGACAGGGACAGAACGGGGTTAGATACAGAGTAAAGCTCCCTCTACACTGTCCCCATCAAACACTCCCAGGACAGGGACAGCACGGGGTTAGATACAGAGTAAAGCTCCCTCTACACTGTCCCCCATCAAACACTCCCAGGACAGGTACAGCACGGGGTTAGATACAGAGTAAAGCTCCCTCTACACTGTCCCCATCAAACACTCCCAGGACAGGTACAGCATGGGGTTAGATACAGAGTAAAGCTCCCTCTACACTGTCCCCCATCAAACACTCCCAGGACAGGTACAGCACGGGGTTAGATACAGAGTAAAGCTCCCTCTACACTGTCCCCATCAAACACTCCCAGGACAGGGACAGAACGGGGTTAGATACAGAGTAAAGCTCCCTCTACACTGTCCCCCATCAAACACTCCCAGGACAGGTACAGCACGGGGTTAGATACAGAGTAAAGCTCCCTCTACACTGTCCCCATCAAACACTCCCAGGACAGGTACAGCATGGGGTTAGATACAGAGTAAAGCTCCCTCTACACTGTCCCCCATCAAACACTCCCAGGACAGGTACAGAATGGGGTTAGATACAGAGTAAAGCTCCCTCTACACTGTCCCCATCAAACACTCCCAGGACAGGTACAGCACGGGGTTAGATACAGAGTAAAGCTCCCTCTACACTGTCCCCCATCAAACACTCCCAGGACAGGTACAGCACGGGGTTAGATACAGAGTAAAGCTCCCTCTACACTGTCCCCATCAAACACTCCCAGGACAGGTACAGCACGGGGTTAGATACAGAGTAAAACTCCCTCTACACTGTCCCCATCAAACACTCCCAGGACAGGTACAGCACGGGGTTAGATACAGAGTAAAGCTCCCTCTACACTGTCCCCATCAAACACTCCCAGGACAGGTACAGCACGGGGTTAGATACAGAGTAAAGCTCCCTCTACACTGTCCCCATCAAACACTCCCAGGACAGGTACAGCACGGGGTTAGATACAGAGTAAAGCTCCCTCTGCACTGTCCCCATCAAACACTCCCAGGACAGGTACAGCACGGCATTAGATACAGAGTAAAGCTCCCTCTACACTGTCCCCATCAAACACTCCCAGGACAGGTACAGCACGGGGTTAGATACAGAGTAAAGCTCCCTCTACACTGTCCACATCAAACACTCCCAGGACAGGTACAGCACGGGGTTAGATACAGAGTAAAGCTCCCTCTACACTCTCCCCATCAAACACTCCTAGGACAGGTACAGCACGGGGTTAGATACAGAGTAAAGCTCCCTCGACACTGTCACCATCAAACACTCCCAGGACAGGTACAGCACGGGGTTAGATACAGAGTAAAGCTCCCTCTACACTGTCCCCATCAAACACTGCCAGGACAGGTACAGCACGGGGTTAGATACAGAGTGAAGCTCCCTCTACACTGTCCCCATCAAACACTCCCAGGGCAGGTACAGCACGGGGTTAGATACAGAGTAAAGCTCCCTCGACACTGTCACCATCAAACACTCCCAGGACAGGTACAGCACGGGGTTAGATACAGAGTAAAGCTCCCTCTACACTGTCCCCATCAAACACTCCCAGGACAGGTACAGCACGGGGTTAGATACAGAGTAAAGCTCCCTCTACACTGTCCCCATCAAACACTCCCAGGACAGGTACAGCACGGAGTTAGATACAGAGTAAAGCTCCCTCTACACTGTCCCCATCAAACACTCCCAGGACAGGTACAGCACGGGGTTAGATACAGAGTAAAGCTCCCTCTACACTGTCCCCATCAAACACTCCCAGGACAGGTACAGCACGGGGTTAGATACAGAGTAAAGCTCCCTCTCCACTGTCCCCATCAAACACTCCCAGGACAGGTACAGCACGGGGTTAGATACAGAGTAAAGCTCCCTCTACACTGTCCCCATCAAACACTCCCAGGACAGGTACAGCACGGGGTTAGATACAGAGTAAAGCTCCCTCTACACTGTCCCCCATCAAACACTCCCAGGACAGGTACAGCATGGGGTTAGATACAGAGTAAAGCTCCCTCTACACTGTCCCCCATCAAACACTCCCAGGACAGGTACAGCACGGGGTTAGATACAGAGTAAAGCTCCCTCTACACTGTACCCCATCAAACACTCCCAGGACAGGTACAGCATGGGGTTAGATACAGAGTAAAGCTCCCTCTACGCTCTCCGTTAACATTCTTTCCTTTTCTGTCTCTTCTCAAGTCTTGAGGAAGCAACTTGCCAAGGCGGCGGAGGAGAGGAAGGCACTTGAGGAGCGGGGGGCGGCGGATGAGAGGGTCAGAGCGGAGGAAGTGGTGAGGCTGGCGAAGAGGAGGTACGAGGAAGAGAAGGAGCGGGAGGTTGACGAACACACACGTGTCATCAACCACAAACGCGCTGAGGCGACACGTTACCGCGCTGAGGGCTCCCGGGAGGACTGGAAGAAAAACGAAGAGGATTCCAGATACTACGAGGACCAACGGGGGAAGGCGAGAAGTCGCAGCTTCTGGGTTCAATGCCAAGAATTTTTGTACAGGCTATATTCCTGGTTGTTCCAATGACCCGTGGGAATCTGTCCGCTGGCTGTGTGAGAAACCCCCTCCTCGTGTCTCCCTCGCTCCCCCACACTCTCTCTCAGACCGGACAATCCCAGATCCTAACCGCTCGCTGTGAGAGTGACGCACTCTCAATCGCTCCGGCGAGTGAGTGAACGAACGGGCTTTTATTCGCCACCCTTGTAGCTGACCCGGCCCGGACTGAGGCGAGGGGGAGGAACCGTCACCTTTATACCTCGCTCAGGTGGGAAGGGAGGAGTCTCGGGTGGAAAGGGAGGAGTCTCGGGCCAGGTGCAGCATGGGAGTGTCCAGGCATACACATGTAGTTACAGTGGGTCACCGCATTCGCCCCCTCTTTAAAAAAAAGTGTCCGGCGGGGGTGGTTGGATCAATATATACGGTGGCATGAAGATATATAGAACATAGAACATAGAAAGCCACAGCACAAACAGGCCCTTCGGCCCACAGGTTGCGCCGATCACATCCCCACCTCTAGGCCTCTCTATAGCCCTCAATCCCATTAAATCCCATGTACTCATCCAGAAGTCTCTTAAAAGACCCTAACGAGTTTGCCTCCACCACCACCGGCGTCAGCCGATTCCACTCACCCACCACCCTCTGAGTGAAAAACTTACCCCTGACATCTCCTCTGTACCTACCCCCCAGCACCTTAAACCTGTGTCCTCTCGTAGCAACCATTTCAGCCCTTGGAAATAGCCTCTGAGAGTCTACCCTATCCAGACCTCTCAACATCTTGTAAACCTCTATCAGGTCACCTCTCATCCTTCGTCTCTCCAGGGAGAAGAGACCAAGCTCCCTCAACCTATCCTCATAAGGCATGCCCCCCAATCCAGGCAACATCCTTGTAAATCTCCTCTGCACCCTTTCAATGGCTTCAACATCTTTCCTGTAATGAGGTGACCAGAACTGCGCGCAGTACTCCAAGTGGGGTCTAACCAGGGTCCTATAAAGCTGCAGCATTATCTCCCGACTCCTAAACTCAATCCCTCGATTAATGAAGGCCAGTACGCCGTACGCCTTCTTGACCGCATCCTCCACCTGCGAGGCCGATTTAAGAGTCCTATGGACCCGGACCCCAAGGTCCTTCTGATCCTCTACACTGCTAAGAATGGTACCCTTCATATTATATTGCTGCTTCATCCCATTGGATCTGCCAAAATGGATCACCACACACTTATCCGGGTTGAAGTCCATCTGCCACTTCTCCGCCCAGTCTTGCATTCTATCTATGTCTCGCTGCAACTTCTGACATCCCTCCAAACTATCCACAACACCACCTACCTTGGTGTCGTCAGCAAACTTACCAACCCATCCCTCCACTTCCTCATCCAGGTCATTTATGAAAATGACAAACAGCAAGGGTCCCAGAACAGATCCCTGGGGCACTCCACTGGTCACTGGCCGCCATGCAGAGAAAGACCCCTCCACAGCCACTCTCTGCCTTCTGCAGGCAAGCCAGTTCTGGATCCACAAGGCAACAGCCCCTTGGATCCCATGCCCTCTCACTTTCTCAAGAAGTCTTGCATGGGGGACCTTATCGAACGCCTTGCTGAAGTCCATATAGACCACATCCACCGCTCTTCCTTCGTCAATGTGTTTGGTCACATTTTCAAAGAACTCAACCAGGCTCGTAAGGCACGACCTGCCCTTGACAAAGCCGTGCTGACTACTTTTGATCATACTAAACTTCTCTAGATGATCATAAATCCTGTCTCTCAGGATCCTCTCCATCAACTTACCAACCACTGAGGTTAGACTCACCGGTCGGTAATTTCCCGGGCTGTCCCTGTTCCCTTTCTTGAATATAGGGACCACATCTGCAATCCTCCAATCCTCCGGAACCTCTCCCGTCTCCATCGACGATGCAAAGATCATCGCCAAAGGCTCCGCAATCTCCTCCCTCGCCTCCCACAGTAACCTGGGGTACATCCCATCCGGTCCCGGCGACTTACCAACCTTGATGCCATTCAATAGTTCCAACACATCCTCTTTCTTTATGTCCACATGCTCGATCCTTTCTGTCCACCGCAAACCAGCAGTACAACCACCCAGATCCCTTTCCACCGTGAATACCGAGGTAAAGTATTCATTAAGCAGCTCCGCCATTTCTAACGGTTCCGCACAAACTTTTCCCCCTTCACCTTTTAAGGGTCCTATGCCTTCACATCTCATCCTTTTACTCTTGACATATTTGTAGAAAGCCTTGGGGTTCTCCTTAATCTTACCCGCCAAGGCCTTCTCATGACCCCTTCTCGCTCTCCTAATTTCCTTCTTAAGCTCCTTCCTACATCCCGTATACTCCTCTAAATCCTTAACACCTCCTAGCTCTCTGAACCTTCTGTACGCCTCTCTTTTCTTATTCACCAGGTTCATCACAACCTTCGTGCACCACGGTTCCCGTACCCTACCAACACCCCCCTGTCTCATCGGAACGTTGTCATGCAGAGCTCCAGACAAACATTCCTTGAAAATCCTCCACTTTCCTTCGGTACTTTTCCCCAAGAATGCCTCCTTCCAATTTACCCGTCTAATTTCCTCCCTGATGACACTGTATTTCCCTTTACTCCAGAGAAACACTTTCCTAGCCTGCCTGATCCTATCTCTTTCCAATGCTATCGTGAAGGAGATAGAATTATGATCGCTATATATACAAGAGTCACGAAGCTGAGGTGAGGCGTCGTCCCCTCTGTCGGGCGGCTTCATCAGTCGCAGTGTCCGACGCAGTACCAGTTGAGGTGTTGCTTCCGATGGCAGGGTGGAATCGCTCAAGCCCGCCATCGTCCCTTCTGGTCGGGTCCTCGGTGACTCCAGGGGCTCAGGCGAGCTGCGTACAAGGGGCAAAGACGTAAGCGGACCTGGTGCTACCTGAACAGAGGGGTCTAGGGATGTGGGGTCGGGGGTCATAGTGGGCTCTGGGGCACCCGCAGGCGCCAGGTCCCGGATAGAGACCGTGTCCTCCCGCCCATCGGGGTACGCCACACAGGCATATTGGGGGGTTGGCGCGGAGGAGCTGGACCTTTTCGACCAGGGGGGGGGTCCGACTTATTGGGCCGCACATGCCTCTGGAGCAGGACGGGGCCTAGGTACGCCAGCCATGACGGTAGTGGGTGGTTTGGGGTGGCACGGTGGCACAGTGGGTTAGCACTGCTGCCTCACAGCTCCAGGGTCCCGGGTTCGATTCCCGGCCTCGGGTCACTGTCTGTGTGGAGTCTGCACATTCTCCTCGTGTCTGCGTGGGTCCCCTCCGGGTGCTCCGGTTTCCTCCCACAGTCTAAAGATGTGCGGGTTAGGTGGATTGGCCAGGTTTAAAAAAGAAAAAAATTGCCCCTTAGAATCCTAAATTGCGTAGGTTAGAGGGATTAGCGGGTAAATATGTGGGGGTAGGGCCTGGGTGGGATTGTGGTCGGTGCAGACTCGATGGGCCGAATGGCCTCCTTCTGCACTGTAGGGTTTCTATGGGAAAGCAAACTCTGCTCATGGGGAGTGTGGTGAACCATCGTTGGTTCACCACTGGGGGTTGTTACTATGTTACTGTTGGGCTAGGGTGTTGTTACTGTGGGGGTTGTACTATGTTGTTGGGTTAGGGTGTTTACCTGTTATAAGAGTTATCATGGCACATTCCAGTGGGGTCCCGCCTCCGCTGGCAGGGTATAAGACCCCCTGCTCCGGCAGGACCCCTTCAGTCTGAACTGGTGTATTCGTGTTAGTAGTTCCATTGTTACACAATAAAAGCCTTCAATATCGAAGCCTTGGTTCCACGTGCGTAATTGTCGCGCATCAGGGAGGTGGCGTTGGTAGCCGTACACAGGGAGGGACCTAATTGAGTGCAGTGCATCGGGGAGGACCTCTTGCCAGCGGGAGACTGGGAGGCCTTTAGACCGTAGCGCTGGGAAAACGGCCTCCCAGACTGTCGCGTTCTCCCTCTCTACCTGCCCGTTCCCCCTGCGGTTGTAGCTGGTGGTCCTACTTGAGGCTATGCCCTTAGAGAGCAGGTACTGACGCAGCTCATCACTCGTGAAGGGGGATCCCCGGTCGCTATGGATGTAGCTAGGGTAACCGAACAGGGTGAAGAGGCCGTGCAGGGCCCTGACAACTGTGGCTGAAGTCATATCCGAGCAGGGGATGGCGAAAGGGAATCGGGAGCACTCATCTATAACGTTGAGGAAATAGGTGTTGCCGTCAGAAGAAGGAAGGGGCCCTTTGAAATCGACGCTGAGGCGTTCAAAGGGGCGGGTGGCTTTGATGAGGTGTGCCCTGTCCGGCCGATAGAAGTGCGGCTTACACTCTGCGCAGACCGGACAGTGTCTGGTTATCGACCGGGCGTCCTCAACAGAATAGGGCAGGTTACGGGCCTTAATAAAATGGTAGAGCCTGGTGACTCCCGGGTGACAGAGGTCATTGTGGAGAGTCTGTAGTTGGTTCACCTGCGTGCTAGCACATGTTCCGCGGGATCGGGCGTCCAGAGGCTCATTGAGCTTCCCGGGTCGGTATAAGATATCATAATTGTAGGCGGAGAGTTCGATCCTCCACCTCAGTATCTTATCGTTCTTAATCTTGCCCCTCTGCGCGTTGTTGAACATAAAAGCCACCGAACGTTGGTCCGTGAGCAAGGTGAACCGTCAGCCAGCTAGGTAGTGGCGCCAGTGTCGCATCGCTTCGACGATGGCCTGAGCCTCCTTCTCGACAGAGGAGTGTCGAATTTCCGAGCCTTGGAGGGTTCGTGAGAAGAAGGCTACAGGTCTGCCCGCCTGGTTGAGGGTGGCGGCCAGGGCGAAGTCAGACGCATCGCTCTCCACCTGGAAGGGGATGGATTCGTCTACAGCGTGCATTGCGGCCTTCGCGATGTCCGCTTTGATGCGGTCGAAGGCCGAGCGGGCCTCTCCCGACAGGGGAAAAAGGGTGGATTTGATAAGCGGACGGGCCTTATCCGCATAATTGGCGCGTAGTATGAGAAGAAGCCCAGGCATCTCCTCAGTGCTTTGAGGCTGGCGGGAAGGGGAAGTTCCAGGAGGGGGCGCATGCGGTCGGGATCGGGGCCGATGACCCCGTTCTCCACTACATACCCCAGGATGGCGAGGCGGTGAGTGCGGAAGAGATACTTCTCCTTATTGTGGGTCAGATTCAGGAGAGCGGCCGTGTGAAGGAATTTGTGGAGGTTGGCGTCGTGGTCCTGCTGATCATGGCCGCAGATGGTGACGTTATCCAGGTACGGGAAGGTGGCCCGCAGCCCGTTCTGGTCTACCATTCGGTCCATCTCACGCTGGAAAACCGAGACTCCATTGGTGACGCCAAAGGGGACCCTAAGGAAGTGATAGAGGCGGCCATCTGCCTCAAAGGCAGTATATTGGCGGTCTTCCGGGCGGATAGGGAGCTGGTGGTAGGCCGATTTGAGGTCGATCGTGGAGAACACCCGGTATTGCGCGATCCGATTGACCATGTCGGATATGCGCGGAAGGGGATACGCATCCAGCTGCGTGTACCGGTTGATGGTCTGACTGTAATCGATGACCATCCGGTGTTTCTCCCCAGTTTTGTCCACTACCACCTGCGCTCTCCAGGGGCTGGTGCTAGCCTCAATGATCCCTTCCTTCAGGAGCCGCTGGACATCGGACCGAATGAAGTTCCTGTCCCCCGCGCTGTACTGTCTGCTCTTGGTGGCAATGGGCTTACACCCGGGGGTGAGGTGTTCGAATAGCGAGGGAGGGGTGACTTGGAGGGTTGAAAGGCCGCAAGTGGTGCGCGGTGGGCAGTCTAGGAACTGTGGGTTGCAGACGGAGAGCGGGGGAAGAGGCCCGTTGTACTGCAACGTGACACTCCTAAGATGGGTCAGGAAATCGAACCCTAGGAGTACGGGAGCGCAGAGGTGTGGCAGCACCAGGAGCTTAAAGTTTTCGTACTCGGTGCCCTGAACCGTAAGGGTCACCACACAGCACCCGATGACATCCACGGAGCGGGACTTTGAGGCCAAGGAAATGGTTTGTTTGACTGGCCGCACAGAAAGGGCGTAACGACGCACCGTATCGGGGTGGATGAAGCTCTCCGTACTCCCGCAGTCGAACAAACAATTTCCCACGCGGCCGTTTACCTGGATGTCCATCATGGACCTGGCGATCTGATGCGGACGAGACTGGTCCAGCTGGACCACTGCCACCGTGGATCCTGGAGAACGATCGACCGGCGTCCAAAATGGCGGCTCCCTTGTCTCGCACTCGGCCGACGGCGTCCAAAATGGCGGCTCCCTTGACTCACACGCGGCCGATGGTGTCCAAAATGGCGGCTCCCTTGACTACCACGCGGCTGATGGCGTCCAACATGGCGGCTCCCTTGACTCACACGTGGTCGATGGCGTCCAAAATGGAGGCTCCCTTGACTCACATGCGGTCGATGGCGTCCAAAATGGAGGCTCCCTTGACTCACATGTGGTCGATGGCGTCCAAAATGGCGGCTCCCTTGACTCACACGTGGTCGATGGCGTCCAACATGGCGGCTCCCTTGACTCACACGTGGTCGATGGCGTCCAAAATGGCGGCTCCCTTGACTCACATGCGGCCGATGGTGTCCAAAATGGCGGCTCCCTTGACTCCCACGCGGCCGATGGTGTCCAAAATGGCGGCTCCCTTGACTCCCACGCGGCCGACGGTGTCCAAAATGGCGGCTCCCTTGACTCACACGCGGCCGATGGCGTCCAAAATGGCGGCTCCCTTGACTCACACGCGGCCGATGGCGTCCAAAATGGCGGCTCCCTTGACTCACACGCGGCCGATGGCGTTCAAAATGGCGGCTCCCGTGACTCACACGCGGCCGATGGCGTCCAAAATGGCGGCTCCCGTGACTCACACGCGGTCGATGGTGTCCAAAATGGCGGCTCCCTTGACTCCCACGCGGCCGATGGCGTTCGAATTTTCGGTTCCCTCGGGTCGCACGCTGCGCTGTTTGGCTTCGAGGACGATTTGGCCCTGTAGACTTTAGCGGAGTGGCCTTTCTTTCCGCCCCCAGAGCAGAACACCCCCCTCGCCGGGCAGCGTTGTCGGGGGTGCTTCCCCAGACCGCAAAAATAACACTTCGGGCCTGCAACAGCCGCTGCAGTCGTGTCGTTGGTGGTGGGGGGGGCGCGGTGTGGCGTAAATCTGAGGCCCTCCTAGGTACAGGGGTGACAGCGGCCGCGATGCCTACGGTGTCACCGCCTGGTGGGGTGCGTGCGCCTCGAGGTTACGGGAGGCCACTTCTAGAGATTCAGCGAGCGTCCCAGTTTTTGGAAGGTCGAGCCCACCTCGCTCTCGCAGTCGCTGCCGAATGTAGTTGGGCGCGATGCCCGTAACGTAGGCAGATATCTCCCTGAGAGAGAGAGAGAGAGAGAGGGGACTGAGAGACACCAGTCAGTGTACAGATATCTCCCTGAGAGAGAGAGAGGACTGAGAGACACCAGTCAGTGTACAGATATCTCCCTGAGAGAGAGAGGGGGACTGAGAGACACCAGTCAGTGTACAGATATCTCCCTGAGAGAGAGAGAGAGAGAGAGGGGACTGAGAGACACCAGTCAGTGTACAGATATCTCCCTGAGAGAGAGAGAGAGAGAGAGGGGACTGAGAGACACCAGTCAGTGTACAGATATCTCCCTGAGAGAGAGAGAGGGGACTGAGAGACACCAGTCAGTGTACAGATATCTCCCTGAGAGAGAGAGGGGACTGAGAGACACCAGTCAGTGTACAGATATCACCCTGAGAGAGGGGACTGAGAGACACCAGTCAGTGTACAGATATCTCCCTGAGAGAGAGGGGACTGAGAGACACCAGTCAGTGTACAGATATCTCCCTGAGAGAGAGAGGGGGGACTGAGAGACACCAGTCAGTGTACAGATATCACCCTGAGAGAGGGGACTGAGAGACACCAGTCAGTGTACAGATATCTCCCTGAGAGAGAGGGGACTGAGAGACACCAGTCAGTGTACAGATATCTCACTGAAAGAGAGAGGGGACTGAGAGACACCAGTCAGTGTACAGATATCTCCCTGAGAGAGAGAGAGAGAGGGGACTGAGAGACACCAGTCAGTGTACAGATATCTCCCTGAGAGAGAGAGAGAGGACTGAGAGACACCAGTCAGTGTACAGATATCTCCCTGAGAGAGAGAGAGGACTGAGAGACACCAGTCAGCGTACAGATATCTCCCTGAGAGAGAGAGAGAGAGAGGACTGAGAGACACCAGTCAGTGTACAGATATCTCCCTGAGAGAGAGAGAGAGGACTGAGAGACACCAGTCAGTGTACAGATATCTCCCTGAGAGAGAGAGAGGACTGAGAGACACCAGTCAGTGTACAGATATCCCCCAGAGAGAGGGGACTGAGAGACACCAGTCAGTGTACAGATATCCCCCAGAGAGAGGGGACTGAGAGACACCAGTCAGTGTACAGATATCCCCCAGAGAGAGGGGACTGAGAGACACCAGTCAGTGTACAGATATCTCCCTGAGAGAGAGAGGGGACTGAGAGACACCAGTCAGTGTACAGATATCTCCCTGAGAGAGAGAGAGAGGACTGAGAGACACCAGTCAGTGTACAGATATCTCCCTGAGAGAGGGGACTGAGAGACTCCAGTCTGTGTACAGATATCTCCCTGAGAGAGAGAGAGGACTGAGAGACACCAGTCAGTGTACAGATATCTCCCTGAGAGAGAGAGAGAGGACTGAGAGACACCAGTCAGTGTACAGATATCTCCCTGAGAGAGGGGACTGAGAGACTCCAGTCTGTGTACAGTGTACAGAGAGCGACCATCTTAGAATCTTCGAATCCCTACAGCACAGAAAGAGGCCATTCGGCCCATCGAGTCTGCACCGACCACAATCCCACCCAGGCCCTACCCCCATATCCCGACATATTTACCCACTAATCCCTCTAACCTACACATCCCAGGACACGAAGGGGCAATTTTAGCACGGCCAATCCACCTAACCCAGCAGTGCTAACCCACTGTGCTACCGTGCCACATACCGTATATTAAATTCATCCATCTCAAGGCTCGAATTGTGACTGGAACACTGTATTCTGCACCCAATCCTTTTCCCTCATCCCTCTGTACTCTATGAACGGTCTGCTTTGTCTGTATAGCGCGCAAGAGACAATACTTTTCACTGTGTCCCAATACACGTGACAATAAATGTGAGGTGATTCATTATAAATGTGAGGTGATTCATTTTGGTAGGACTAATTTAAATGTGGTTTACAGGGTCAAAGGTAGGGTTCTGAAGACTGTGGAGGAACAGAGAGATCTTGGGGTCCATATCCACAGATCTCTAAAGGTTGCCAGTCAAGTGGATAGAGCTGTGAAGAAGGCCTATAGTGTGTTAGCTTTTATTAACAGGGGTTGGAGTTTAAGAGCCGTGGGGTTATGCTGCAACTGTACAGGACCTTGGTGAGACCACATTTGGAATATTGTGTGCAGTTCTGGTCGCCTCACTATGGGAAGGATGTGGAAGCGCTGGAGGGAGTGCAGAGGAGATTTACCAGGATGCTGCCTGGTTTGGAGGGTAGGTCATATGAGGAAAGGTTGAGGGAGCTGGGGCTGTTCTCTCTGGAGCGGAGGAGGCTGAGGGGAGACTTAATAGAGGTGTGTAAAATGATGAAGGGGATAGATAGAGTGAACGTTCAAAGACTGTTTCCTCGGGTGGATGGAGCTATTACAAGGGGGCATAACTATAGGGTTCGTGGTGGGAGATACAGGAAGGATATCAGAGGTAGGTTCTTTACGCAGAGAGTGGTTGGGGTGTGGAATGGACTGCCTGCAGTGATAGTGGAGTCAGACACTTTAGGAACATTTAAGCGGTTATTGGATAGGCACATGGAGCACACCAGGATGATAGGGAGTGGGATAGCTTGCTCTTGGTTTCAGATAAAGCTCGGCACAACATCGTGGGCCGAAGGGCCTGTTCTGTGCTGTCCTGTTCTATGTTCTATAATAAACCAACTCAAAACCTGTGATCCAGATGTGTGTTCCCTGTGGAAAGTCCAGGTGTGTCAGTCCAGACGGGGCCAGTTAAGGATACTGGAGGTCCCTCAGGGACCCCTGTGTAATGATGTCCTTGCTGTTGTCGACGAACATACTGCAGAGGAGGACGGCTAAAACCATGACGGAGTGATCATTCTGTTCAATCTCCCCGAGGGTACAAGAGACAGGAGTGACAGGGTCATGTGATCAGCTGATTCCAAGCTCTCCTCCACCCACGCCCCCGCACCCCCTTACCCCACTCCTGCAGATTCCCGTTTAATATTCATTCGTGGGACACGGGTCCCTCCCCTCCACCCCCCCACCCGGTGCCCCTCCCCCCCTCAGTTAACCCCCCTCTGAGTTGCCATGGTTACCCTCCCCTCACCCACCCAGAGTTGTCCCTATCAAGCAATTTCAGCCAAGTTCCGTACACATGAGGACGGCCGAAACCGGGATGTTGGATTTATGTCACACTATCGGTAACCCCCACAGCTTGCCCCCTGGGCTTGTAGAATCTCACTGGCTGTCCTGTCTGGAGAGAATACACATCTCTTTAACCTGTGCTTAATGCTCCCTCCACTCACATTGCCTGTATCTTTAAGATCTGGCTGGCTGTAGGGATTCGCATTCTAATCAGTATTCTGTAACTTGATTTCTGTGTCTCTGTGCACTGTTTGAGAGCAGATTTCCACTCCATCTGACGAAGGAGCTGCGCTCCGAAAGCGAATGGTATTTGCTCCCAAATAAACCTGTTGGACTTTAACCTGGTGTTGTGAGACTTCTTACTGTGTTCACCCCAGTCCAACGCCGGCATTTCCACATCAGTGTTTGATGGGGACAGTGTAGAGGGAGCTTTACTCTGTATCTAACCCCGTGCTGTACCTGTCCTGGGAGTGTTTGATGGGGGACAGTGTAGAGGGAGCTTCACTCTGTATCTAACCCCGTGCTGTACCTGTCCTGGGAGTGTTTGATGGGGGACAGTGTAGAGGGAGCTTTACTCTGTATCTAACCCCGTGCTGTACCTGTCCTGGGAGTGTTTGATGGGGGACAGTGTAGAGGGAGCTTCACTCTGTATCTAACCCCGTGCTGTACCTGTCCTGGGAGTGTTTGATGGGGGACAGTGTAGAGGGAGCTTTACTCTGTATCTAACCCCGTGCTGTACCTGTCCTGGGAGTGTTTGATGGGGACAGTGTAGAGGGAGCTTCACTCTGTATCTAACCCCGTGCTGTACCTGTCCTGGGAGTGTTTGATGGGGGACAGTGTAGAGGGAGCTTTACTCTGTATTTAACCCCGTGCTGCACCTGTCCCGGGAGTGTTTGATGGGGGACAGTGTAGAGGGAGCTTTACTGTGTATCTAACCCCGTGCTGTACCTGTCCTGGGAGTGTTTGATGGGGGACAGTGTCGAGGGAGCGTTACTCTGTATCTAACCCCGTGCTGTACCTGTCCTGGGAGTGTTTGATGGGGGACAGTGTAGAGGGAGCTTCACTCTGTATCTAACCCCGTGCTGTACCTGTCCTGGGAGTGTTTGATGGGGGACAGTGTAGAGGGAGCTTTACTCTGTATCTAACCCCGTGCTGTACCTGTCCTGGGAGTGTTTGATGGGGGACAGTGTAGAGGGAGCTTCACTCTGTATCTAACCCCGTGCTGTACCTGTCCTGGGAGTGTTTGATGGGGGACAGTGTAGAGGGAGCTTTACTCTGTATCTAACCCCGTGCTGTACCTGCCCTGGGAGTGTTTGATGGGGACAGTGTAGAGGGAGCTTCACTCTGTATCTAACCCCGTGCTGTACCTGTCCTGGGAGTGTTTGATGGGGACAGTGTAGAGGGAGCTTTACTGTGTATCTAACCCCGTGCTGTACCTGTCCTGGGAGTGTTTGATGGGGGACAGTGTCGAGGGAGCGTTACTCTGTATCTAACCCCGTGCTGTACCTGTCCTGGGAGTGTTTGATGGGGGACAGTGTAGAGGGAGCTTTACTCTGTATCTAACCCCGTGCTGTACCTGTCCTGGGAGTGTTTGATGGGGGACAGTGTAGAGGGAGCTTTACTCTGTATCTAACCCCGTGCTGTACCTGTCCTGGGAGTGTTTGATGGGGACAGTGTAGAGGGAGCTTTACTCTGTATCTAACCCCGTGCTGTACCTGTCCTGGGAGTGTTTGATGGGGGACAGTGTAGAGGGAGCTTTACTCTGTATCTAACCCCGTGCTGTACCTGTCCTGGGAGTGTTTGATGGGGACAGTGTAGAGGGAGCTTTACTCTGTATCTAACCCCGTGCTGTACCTGTCCTGGGAGTGTTTGATGGGGGACAGTGTAGAGGGAGCTTTACTCTGTATCTAACCCCGTGCTGTACCTGTCCTGGGAGTGTTTGATGGGGACAGTGTAGAGGGAGCTTTACTCTGTATCTAACCCCGTGCTGTACCTGTCCTGGGAGTGTTTGATGGGGACAGTGTAGAGGGAGCTTTACTCTGTATCTAACCCCGTGCTGTACCTGTCCTGGGAGTGTTTGATGGGGACAGTGTAGAGGGAGCTTTACTCTTTATCTAAACCGGGATGTTGGATTTATGTCACACTATCTGTAACCCCCACAGCTTGCCTCCTGGACTTGCAGAATCTCACTGGCTGTCCTGTCTGGAGACAATACACATCTCTTTAACCTGTGCTTAATGTTCCCTCCACTCACATTGTCTGTATCTTTAAGACCTGACTGGCTGTAGGATTCGCATTCTAATCAGTATTCTATAACTTGATTCTGTCTGTTTGCACTGTTTGAGAGCAGATTTCCACTCCATCTGGCGAAGGAGCAGCGCTCCGAAAGCTAATGGCATTTGCTCCCAAATAAACCTGTTGGACTTTAACCTGGTGTTGTGAGACTTCTTACGTCAATTTGCTCAGCAGCTTCATCCTCGCTCCCCGTCTCCCCCCTCCCCCCCGGCTCCCAGCGCCGCTCCTCCAAACTCCCAGACCCGGCCCAGCAGCCACCGTTTCGTCCGCCACCACCACCTCCCCTTTAAAATGGCGGCGGCTGGTCCTGGCAGAGAAAGAACACACACCGTGTGACAATTAGAGGATCCGCCATCTTTCAGACACAGGCGCGGGTCGGCCCTTCCCTCTCCTCGGGGCGGGGCGTCATCTCCACAAAGCGGAGCATGCGCGCATTGCCGAACTGCGGCGGGAGGGGATGGCGCCATGTTCGGGACGGGCGCTCGGGGCGGAGGCCGCATGCGCGCTGCTCTGTTTTTGGGGAGGGAGGGAAGACGGCCGGCGGCCATCTTTGGTACTGGCAGGATCTTGGCCGCGTTGTGAGGATTGGAGCTGCTGGAGCCGCCATGATTGATCCTCCCCAATGGCCCAGTTTGAACTGAGTTGGGTTGAATGGAATTGGAACAATCTCAATGAACTTAATTCCATTTCATTTAATAATTTAATTCACTTCAACCCAATTTAATGACATTTAATTCATTGACTATTGTCACATTTATTATTATACAGTGAAAAGTATTGTTTATCACTGCGGGAGAGAGGGATCCGGGCGTCACTGCGGGACAGAGGGATCCGGGTGTCACTGCGGGACAGAGGGATCCGGGTGGCGCTGTGGGACAGAGGGATCCAGGCGTCGCTGTGGGACAGAGGGATCCGGGCGTCGCTGTGGGACAGAGGGATCCGGGTGTCGCTGTGGGACAGAGGGATCCGGGCGTCGCTGTGGGACAGAGGGATCCGGGCATCGCTGTGGGACAGAGGGATCCGGGTGTCGCTGTGGGACAGAGGGATCCGGGCGTCACTGCGGGACAGAGGGATCCGGGCGTCGCTGCGGGACAGAGGGATCCGGGCGTCGCTGTGGGACAGAGGGATCCGGGCGTCGCTGTGGGACAGAGGGATCCGGGCGTCGCTGTGGGACAGAGGGATCCGGGCGTCGCTGTGGGACTGAGGGATCCGGGCGTCGCTGGGGGACAGAGGGATCCGGGCGTCGCTGTGGGACAGAGGGATCCGGGCGTCACTGTGGGACAGAGGGATCCGGGTGTCGCTGTGAGACAGAGGGATCCGGGCGTCACTGTGGGACAGAGGGATCCGGGCGTCGCTGTGGGACAGTGGGATCCGGGTGTCGCTGTGGGACAGAGGGATCCGGGTGTCGCTGTGAGACAGAGGGAGCCGGGCGTCGCTGTGGGACAGAGGGATCCGGGCGGGACATAGGGATCCGGGCGTCACTGCGGGACAGAGGGATCCGGGCGTCACTGCGGGACAGAGGGATCCGGGCGTCGCTGCGGGACAGAGGGAGCCGGGCGTCGCTGTGGGACAGAGGGATCCGGGCGTCACTGCGGGACAGAGGGATCCGGGCGTCGCTGTGGGACAGAGGGATCCGGGCATCGCTGCGGGACAGAGGGATCTGGGCGTCGCTGTGGGACAGAGGGATCCGGGCGTCACTGTGGGACAGAGGGACCCGGGCGTCGCTGTGGGACAGAGGGATCCGGGCGTCGCTGTGGGACAGAGGGATCCGGGCGTCGCTGTGGGACAGAGGGATCCGGGCGTCACTGTGGGACAGAGGGATCCGGGTGGCGCTGTGGGACAGAGGGATCCGGGCGTCGCTGTGGGACAGAGGGATCCGGGCGTCGCTGTGGGACAGAGGGATCCGGGCGTCGCTGTGGGACAGAGGGATCCGGGCGTCGCTGTGGGACAGAGGGATCCGGGCGTCGCTGTGGGACTGAGGGATCCGGGCGTCGCTGGGGGACAGAGGGATCCGGGCGTCGCTGGGGGACAGAGGGATCTGGGCGTCACTGCGGGACAGAGGGATCTGGGTGTCACTGTGGGACAGAGGGATCCGGGCGTCGCTGCGGGACAGAGGGATCCGGGCGTCACTGTGGGACTGAGGGATCCGGGCGTCGCTGTGGGACAGAGGGATCCGGGCGTCGCTGTGGGACAGAGGGATCCGGGCGTCACTGCGGGACAGAGGGATCCGGGCGTCACTGCGGGACAGAGGGATCCGGGCGTCGCTGCGGGACAGAGGGATCCGGGCGTCACTGTGGGACAGAGGGATCCGGGCGTCACTGTGGGACAGTGGGATCCGGGCGTCACTGTGGGACAGAGGGATCCGGGTGTCACTGTGGGACAGAGGGATCCGGGCGTCACTGTGGGACAGAGGGATCCGGGCGTCACTGCGGGACAGAGGGATCCGGGCGAAACAGTGAAAAGTATTGTTTCTTGCACACTATACTGACAAAGCATACCGTTCACAGAGAAGGAAAGGAGAGGGTGCAGAATGTAATGTTACAGTCATAGCTCGGGTGTAGAGAAAGATCGACTTAAGGCCAGGTCGGTCCATTCAAAAGTCTGACAGCAGCAGGGAAGAAGCTGTTCTTGAGTCGGTCGGTACGTGACCTCAGACTTTTGTATCTTTTCCCCGACGGAAGAAGGTGGAAGAGAGAATGTCCGGGGTGCGTGGGGGTCCTTAATTATGCCGGCTGCTTTTCCCGAGGGAAGTGTAGACGGAGTCAATGGATGGGAGGCTGGTGATGGGACTGGGCTACATTCACGACCCTTTGTAGTTCCTTGCGGTCTTGGGCAGAGCAGGAGCCCCAGACCGAGCTGTGATACAACCCAGAAAGGATGCTTTCTATGGGGCATCTGTAAAAGTTGGTGAGAGTCGGAGCTGACATGCCGAATTTCCTCAGTCTCCTGAGAAAGTAGAGACGTTGGTGGGGCTTTCTTAACTATAGTGTCGGCGTGGGGGGGACCAGCAGGTTTTGAGTTTTGCGGGACCCCTCAGTTACCCGCCCCCCCCACTCCCAAAGCCCCCATTACGTCCCCAACCTTTACACTCTTCCCCCGCTATCACCGACTCTACCCAGCCATTTAACCCCCTCCCACACCCCCACGTACACCCTCCCGGTGACGACCCTCAACTAACAAATGTCTTTGTGTGGAGAATGGCCACAGTGTTTGCTTCTGGGGGTGGGGGAATGAAACAATGCGACACAATGAGCTGGATTCAAAGCTTTATTTCTGAATTTCGGGCCACGGTGTCTTTGAGTCGACCTCATAATTTTCACAAACCCTCCACAATTCTCTGCACCCTCCCCAAAGCCCAACTCTTCGATATAATTGACATGGCAAATGGGCGGTCGGACAAACACATGAATAGGATGGGAATCGAGAGGTATGGTCTCCGGAAGGGAAAGAGGTGGGTATAAATGGTGGGTCCAGACAGGAAGCCAGACAGCCAGACAGCCAGCCAGCCGGCCAGACAGCCAGCCAGCCGGCCAGACAGCCAGCCAGCCGGCCAGACAGCCAGCCAGCCGGCCAGACAGCCAGCCAGCCAGCCAGCCAGCGACACCCATGTCCCACCAATGAATAAAAGATTTGTGGGTTTAATTGCTGGTGGGGTCTTTGACGGAGGGGAGGGTTTGACAATGAGGCATGGATCACTTCAGTTTCAGTATGACATTTCTTACAAATGGCAGAATTTCCGCAGCGAAAGTTAAGAGATTAAGAATGAGGTACTGCCAGAATGAGAGATTCTGTGTCCTCGTTTGCTCTCCAATCAATCGTCTCATGTCCACCTCCAGGCGGGAGCTCTCTTGCAGACGACCCTCCTCACGGTATTTTGTCACCTCCTCCTCTCTGTGTTCGATGGCTGCCTTTTGTTGCTCCACCCTCAATGCCCTCTCCTCCTCATATTTCCCCTTCCACTGATCGACCAACTCGGCACGTCGGGCAGACTCCGTCTCGTCTCTCCGTAACTCCTTGGCTCGGATACTCCTGATATCATTAATCTTTTCGTTCAAGTCTGAGGAAGAAAGACAAATCAAATTCAACACAGATCAACCTCAATGGTATTGTTCACCGTGCATTTAAACAGCGCTATTCTCCCGTGCTGTAGCTGTCCTGGGAGTGTTTGATGGGGGACAGTGTAGAGGGAGCTTTACTCTGTATCTAACCCCGTGCTGTACCTGTCCTGGGAGTGTTTGATGGGGACAGTGTAGAGGGAGCTTTACTCTGTATCTAACGCCGTGCTGTAGCTGTCCTGGGAGTGTTTGATGGGGGACAGTGTAGAGGGAGCTTTACTCTGTATCTAACCCCGTGCTGTACCTGTCCTGGGAGTGTTTGATGGGGACAGTGTAGAGGGAGCTTTACTCTGTATCTAACCCCGTGCTGTACCTGTCCTGGGAGTGTTTGATGGGGGACAGTGTAGAGGGAGCTTTACTCTGTATCTAACCCCGTGCTGTACCTGTCCTGGGAGTGTTTGATGGGGGACAGTGTAGAGGGAGCTTTACTCTGTATCTAACCCCGTGCTGTACCTGTCCTGGGAGTGTTTGATGGGGGACAGTGTAGAGGGAGCTTTACTCTGTATCTAACCCCGTGCTGTACCTGTCCTGGGAGTGTTTGATGGGGGACAGTGTAGAGGGAGCTTTACTCTGTATCTAACCCCGTGCTGTACCTGTCCTGGGAGTGTTTGATGGGGACAGTGTAGAGGGAGCTTTACTCTGTATCTAACCCCGTGCTGTACCTGTCCTGGGAGTGTTTGATGGGGGACAGTGTAGAGGGAGCTTTACTCTGTATCTAACCCCGTGCTGTACCTGTCCTGGGAGTGTTTGATGGGGACAGTGTAGAGGGAGCTTTACTCTGTATCTAACCCCGTGCTGTACCTGTCCTGGGAGTGTTTGATGGGGACAGTGTAGAGGGAGCTTTACTCTGTATCTAACCCCGTGCTGAACCTGTCCTGGGAGTGTTTGATGGGGACAGTGTAGAGGGAGCTTTACTCTGTATCTAACCCCGTGCTGAACCTGTCCTGGGAGTGTTTGATGGGGACAGTGTAGAGGGAGCTTTACTCTGTATCTAACCCCGTGCTGTACCTGTCCTGGGAGTGTTTGATGGGGACAGTGTAGAGGGAGCTTTACTCTGTATCTAACCACGTGCTGTACCTGTCCTGGGAGTGTTTGATGGGGGACAGTGTAGAGGGAGCTTCACTCTGTATCTAACCCCGTGCTGTACCTGTCCTGGGAGTGTTTGATGGGGACAGTGTAGAGGGAGCTTTACTCTGTATCTAACCCCGTGCTGTACCTGTCCTGGGAGTGTTTGATGGGGACAGTGTAGAGGGAGCTTCACTCTGTATCTAACGCCGTGCTGTACCTGTCCTGGGAGTGTTTGATGGGGACAGTGTAGAGGGAGCTTTACTCTGGATCTAACCCCGTGCTGTACCTGTCCTGGGAGTGTTTGATGGGGACAGTGTAGAGGGAGCTTCACTCTGTATCTAACGCCGTGCTGTACCTGTCCTGGGAGTGTTTGATGGGGACAGTGTAGAGGGAGCTTCACTCTGTATCTAACCCCGTGCTGTACCTGTCCTGGGAGTGTTTGATGGGGACAGTGTAGAGGGAGCTTTACTCTGTATCTAACCCCGTGCTGTACCTGTCCTGGGAGAGTTTGATGGGGACAGTGTAGAGGGAGCTTCACTCTGTATCTAACGCCGTGCTGTACCTGTCCTGGGAGTGTTTGATGGGGACAGTGTAGAGGGAGCTTTACTCTGTATCTAACCCCGTGCTGTACCTGTCCTGGGAGTGTTTGATGGGGACAGTGTAGAGGGAGCTTTACTCTGTATCTAACCCCGTGCTGTACCTGTCCTGGGAGTGTTTGATGGGGACAGTGTAGAGGGAGCTTTACTCTGTATCTAACCCCGTGCTGAACCTGTCCTGGGAGTGTTTGATGGGGACAGTGTAGAGGGAGCTTTACTCTGTATCTAACCACGTGCTGTACCTGTCCTGGGAGTGTTTGATGGGGGACAGTGTAGAGGGAGCTTCACTCTGTATCTAACCCCGTGCTGTACCTGTCCTGGGAGTGTTTGATGGGGACAGTGTAGAGGGAGCTTTACTCTGTATCTAACCCCGTGCTGTACCTGTCCTGGGAGTGTTTGATGGGGACAGTGTAGAGGGAGCTGCACTCTGTATCTAACGCCGTGCTGTACCTGTCCTGGGAGTGTTTGATGGGGGACAGTGTAGAGGGAGCTTTACTCTGTATCTAACCCCGTGCTGTACCTGTCCTGGGAGTGTTTGATGGGGACAGTGTAGAGGGAGCTTTACTCTGTATCTAAACCCGTGCTGTACCTGTCCTGGGAGTGTTTGATGGGGACAGTGTAGAGGGAGCTTCACTCTGTATCTAACCCCGTGCTATACCTGTCCTGGGAGTGTTTGATGGGGACAGTGTGGAGGGAGCTTTACTCTGTATCTAACCCCGTGCTGTACCTGTCCTGGGAGTGTTTGATGGGGACAGTGTAGAGGGAGCTTTACTCTGTATCTAACCCCGTGCTGTACCTGTCCTGGGAGTGTTTGATGGGGGACAGTGTAGAGAGAGCTTTACTCTGTATCTAACCCCGTGCTGTACCTGTCCTGGGAGTGTTTGATGGGACAGTGTAGAGGGAGCTTTACTCTGTATCTAACCCCATGCTGTACCTGTCCTGGGAGTGTTTGATGGGGGACAGTGTAGAGGGAGCTTTACTCTGTATCTAACCCCGTGCTGTACCTGTCCTGGGAGTGTTTGATGGGGACAGTGTAGTGGGAGCTTTACTCTGTATCTAACCCCGTGCTGTACCTGTCCTGGGAGTGTTTGATGGGGGACAGTGTAGAGGGAGGTTTACTCTGCATCTAACCCCGTGCTGTACCTGTCCTGGGAGTGTTTGATGGGGGACAGTGCAGAGGGAGCTTTACTCTGTATCTAACCCCGTGCTGTAGCTGTCCTGGGAGTGTTTGATGGGGGACAGTGTAGAGGGAGCTTTACTCTGTATCTAACCCCGTGCTGTACCTGTCCTGGGAGTGTTTGATGGGGGACAGTGTAGAGGGAGGTTTACTCTGTACCTAACCCCGTGCTGTACCTGTCCTGGGAGTGTTTGATGGGGGACAGTGTAGAGGGAGCTTTACTCTGTATCTAACCCCGTGCTGGACCTGTCCTGGGAGTGTTTGATGGGGGACAGTGTAGAGGGAGCTTTACTCTGTATCTAACCCCGTGCGGTACCTGTCCTGGGAGTGTTTGATGGGGACAGTGTAGAGGGAGCTTTACTCTGTATCTAACCCCGTGCTGGACCTGTCCTGGGAGTATTTGATGGGGGACAGTGTAGAGGGAGCTTCACTCTGTATCTAACGCCGTGCTGTACCTGTCCTGGGAGTGTTTGATGGGGACAGTGTAGAGGGAGATTTACTCTGTATCTAACCCCGTGCTGTACCTGTCCTGGGAGTGTTTGTTGGGGACAGTGTAGAGGGAGCTTCACTCTGTATCTAACCCCGTGCTGTACCTGTCCTGGGAGTGTTTGATGGGGACAGTGTAGAGGGAGCTTCACTCTGTATCTAACCCCGTGCTGTACCTGTCCTGGGAGTGTTTGATGGGGACAGTGTAGAGGGAGCTTTACTCTGTATCTAACCCCGTGCTGTACCTGTCCTGGGAGTGTTTGATGGGGGACAGTGTAGAGAGAGCTTTACTCTGTATCTAACCCCGTGCTGTACCTGTCCTGGGAGTGTTTGATGGGACAGTGTAGAGGGAGCTTTACTCTGTATCTAACCCCGTGCTGTACCTGTCCTGGGAGTGTTTGATGGGGGACAGTGTAGAGGGAGCTTTACTCTGTATCTAACCCCGTGCTGTACCTGTCCTGGGAGTGTTTGATGGGGGACAGTGTAGAGGGAGCTTTACTCTGTATCTAACCCCGTGCTGTACCTGGCCTGGGAGTGTTTGATGGGGGACAGTGTAGAGGGAGGTTTACTCTGTACCTAACCCCGTGCTGTACCTGTCCTGGGAGTGTTTGATGGGGGACAGTGTAGAGGGAGCTTTACTCTGTATCTAACCCCGTGCTGTACCTGTCCTGGGAGTGTTTGATGGGGGACAGTGTAGAGGGAGCTTTACTCTGTATCTAACCCCGTGCTGTACCTGTCCTGGGAGTGTTTGATGGGGGACAGTGTAGAGGGAGCTTTACACTGTATCTAACCCCGTGCTGTACCTGTCCTGGGAGTGTTTGATGGGGGACAGTGTAGAGGGAGCTTTACTCTGTATCTAACCCCGTGCTGTACCTGTCCTGGGAGTGTTTGATGGGGGACAGTGTAGAGGGAGGTTTACTCTGTATCTAACCCCGTGCTGTACCTGTCCTGGGAGTGTTTGATGGGGGACAGTGTAGAGGGAGCTTTACTCTGTATCTAACCCGTGCTGTAGCTGTCCTGGGAGTGTTTGATGGGGACAGTGTCGGAGGAGCTTTACTCTGTATCTAACCCCGTGCTGTCCCTGTCCTGGGAGTGTTTGATGGGGACAGTGTAGAGGGAGCTTTACTCTGTATCTAACCCCGTGCTGTACCTGTCCTGGGAGTGTTTGATGGGGGACAGTGTAGAGGGAGTTATACTCTGTATCTAACCCCGTGCTGTACCTGTCCTGGGAGTGTTTGATGGGGGACAGTGTAGAGGGAGCTTTACTCTGTATCTAACCCCGTGCTGTACCTGTCCTGGGAGTGTTTGATGGGGACAGTGTAGAGGGAGCTTTACTCTGTATCTAACCCCGTGCTGTACCTGTCCTGGGAGTGTTTGATGGGGACAGTGTAGAGGGAGCTTTACTCTGTATCTAACCCCGTGCTGTACCTGTCCTGGGAGTGTTTGATGGGGACAGTGTAGAGGGAGCTTTACTCTGTATCTAACCCCGTGCTGTACCTGTCCTGGGAGTGTTTGATGGGGACAGTGTAGAGGGAGCTTTACTCTGTATCTAACCCCGTGCTGAACCTGTCCTGGGAGTGTTTGATGGGGACAGTGTAGAGGGAGCTTTACTCTGTATCTAACCACGTGCTGTACCTGTCCTGG
This sequence comes from Mustelus asterias, assembly GCF_964213995.1. Classification (NCBI taxonomy): domain Eukaryota; kingdom Metazoa; phylum Chordata; class Chondrichthyes; order Carcharhiniformes; family Triakidae; genus Mustelus; species Mustelus asterias. The sequence goes on from NW_027590891.1 coordinate 55,906, forward strand.
GAGTGTTTGATGGGGGACAGTGTAGAGGGAGCTTCACTCTGTATCTAACCCCGTGCTGTACCTGTCCTGGGAGTGTTTGATGGGGACAGTGTAGAGGGAGCTTTACTCTGTATCTAACCCCGTGCTGTACCTGTCCTGGGAGTGTTTGATGGGGACAGTGTAGAGGGAGCTTCACTCTGTATCTAACGCCGTGCTGTACCTGTCCTGGGAGTGTTTGATGGGGACAGTGTAGAGGGAGCTTTACTCTGTATCTAACCCCGTGCTGTACCTGTCCTGGGAGTGTTTGATGGGGACAGTGTAGAGGGAGCTTCACTCTGTATCTAACCCCGTGCTGTACCTGTCCTGGGAGTGTTTGATGGGGACAGTGTAGAGGGAGCTTCACTCTGTATCTAACCCCGTGCTGTACCTGTCCTGGGAGTGTTTGATGGGGACAGTGTAGAGGGAGCTTTACTCTGTATCTAACCCCGTGCTGTACCTGTCCTGGGAGTGTTTGATGGGGACAGTGTAGAGGGAGCTTCACTCTGTATCTAACGCCGTGCTGTACCTGTCCTGGGAGTGTTTGATGGGGACAGTGTAGAGGGAGCTTTACTCTGTATCTAACCCCGTGCTGTACCTGTCCTGGGAGTGTTTGATGGGGACAGTGTAGAGGGAGCTTCACTCTGTATCTAACGCCGTGCTGTACCTGTCCTGGGAGTGTTTGATGGGGACAGTGTAGAGGGAGCTTCACTCTGTATCTAACCCCGTGCTATACCTGTCCTGGGAGTGTTTGATGGGGACAGTGTGGAGGGAGCTTCACTCTGTATCTAACCCCGTGCTGTACCTGTCCTGGGAGTGTTTGATGGGGACAGTGTAGAGGGAGCTTTACTCTGTATCTAACCCCGTGCTGTACCTGTCCTGGGAGTGTTTGATGGGGGACAGTGTAGAGGGATCTTTACTCTGTATCTAACCCCGTGCTGTACCTGTCCTGGGAGTGTTTGATGGGGACAGTGTAGAGGGAGCTTTACTCTGTATCTAACCCCGTGCTGTACCTGTCCTGGGAGTGTTTGATGGGGACAGTGTAGAGGGAGCTTTACTCTGTATCTAACCCCGTGCTGTACCTGTCCTGGGAGTGTTTGATGGGGACAGTGTAGAGGGAGCTTTACTCTGTATCTAACCCCGTGCTGAACCTGTCCTGGGAGTGTTTGATGGGGACAGTGTAGAGGGAGCTTTACTCTGTATCTAACCACGTGCTGTACCTGTCCTGGGAGTGTTTGATGGGGGACAGTGTAGAGGGAGCTTCACTCTGTATCTAACCCCGTGCTGTACCTGTCCTGGGAGTGTTTGATGGGGACAGTGTAGAGGGAGCTTTACTCTGTATCTAACCCCGTGCTGTACCTGTCCTGGGAGTGTTTGATGGGGACAGTGTAGAGGGAGCTTCACTCTGTATCTAACGCCGTGCTGTACCTGTCCTGGGAGTGTTTGATGGGGACAGTGTAGAGGGAGCTTCACTCTGTATCTAACCCCGTGCTATACCTGTCCTGGGAGTGTTTGATGGGGACAGTGTGGAGGGAGCTTCACTCTGTATCTAACCCCGTGCTGTACCTGTCCTGGGAGTGTTTGATGGGGACAGTGTAGAGGGAGCTTTACTCTGTATCTAACCCCGTGCTGTACCTGTCCTGGGAGTGTTTGATGGGGGACAGTGTAGAGAGAGCTTTACTCTGTATCTAACCCCGTGCTGTACCTGTCCTGGGAGTGTTTGATGGGACAGTGTAGAGGGAGCTTTACTCTGTATCTAACCCCATGCTGTACCTGTCCTGGGAGTGTTTGATGGGGGACAGTGTAGAGGGAGCTTTACTCTGTATCTAACCCCGTGCTGTACCTGTCCTGGGAGTGTTTGATGGGGACAGTGTAGAGGGAGGTTTACTCTGCATCTAACCCCGTGCTGTACCTGTCCTGGGAGTGTTTGATGGGGGACAGTGCAGAGGGAGCTTTACTCTGTATCTAACCCCGTGCTGTACCTGTCCTGGGAGTGTTTGATGGGGGACAGTGTAGAGGGAGCTTTACTCTGTATCTAACCCCGTGCTGTACCTGTCCTGGGAGTGTTTGATGGGGGACAGTGTAGAGGGAGGTTTACTCTGTACCTAACCCCGTGCTGTACCTGTCCTGGGAGTGTTTGATGGGGGACAGTGTAGAGGGAGCTTTACTCTGTATCTAACCCCGTGCTGGACCTGTCCTGGGAGTGTTTGATGGGGGACAATGTAGAGGGAGCTTTACTCTGTATCTAACCCCGTGCGGTACCTGTCCTGGGAGTGTTTGATGGGGACAGTGTAGAGGGAGCTTTACTCTGTATCTAACCCCGTGCTGGACCTGTCCTGGGAGTATTTGATGGGGGACAGTGTAGAGGGAGCTTCACTCTGTATCTAACCCCGTGCTGTACCTGTCCGGGGAGTGTTTGATGGGGACAGTGTAGAGGGAGATTTACTCTGTATCTAACCCCGTGCTGTACCTGTCCTGGGAGTGTTTGTTGGGGACAGTGTAGAGGGAGCTTCACTCTGTATCTAACCCCGTGCTGTACCTGTCCTGGGAGTGTTTGATGGGGACAGTGTAGAGGGAGCTTTACTCTGTATCTAACCCCGTGCTGTACCTGTCCTGGGAGTGTTTGATGGGGACAGTGTAGAGGGAGCTTCACTCTGTATCTAACCCCGTGCTGTACCTGTCCTGGGAGTGTTTGATGGGGACAGTGTAGAGGGAGCTTTACTCTGTATCTAACCCCGTGCTGTACCTGTCCTGGGAGTGTTTGATGGGGGACAGTGTAGAGAGAGCTTTACTCTGTATCTAACCCCGTGCTGTACCTGTCCTGGGAGTGTTTGATGGGACAGTGTAGAGGGAGGTTTACTCTGTACCTAACCCCGTGCTGTACCTGTCCTGGGAGTGTTTGATGGGGGACAGTGTAGAGGGAGCTTTACTCTGTATCTAACCCCGTGCTGTACCTGTCCTGGGAGTGTTTGATGGGGGACAGTGTAGAGGGAGCTTTACTCTGTATCTAACCCCGTGCTGTACCTGTCCTGGGAGTGTTTGATGGGGGACAGTGTAGAGGGAGCTGTACTCTGTATCTAACCCCGTGCTGTACCTCTCCTGGGAGTGTTTGATGGGGGACAGTGTAGAGGGAGCTTTACACTGTATCTAACCCCGTGCTGTACCTGTCCTGGGAGTGTTTGATGGGGGACAGTGTAGAGGGAGCTTTACTCTGTATCTAACCCCGTGCTGTACCTGTCCTGGGAGTGTTTGATGGGGGACAGTGTAGAGGGAGGTTTACTCTGTATCTAACCCCGTGCTGTACCTGTCCTGGGAGTGTTTGATGGGGGACATTGTAGAGGGAGCTTTACTCTGTATCTAACCCGTGCTGTAGCTGTCCTGGGAGTGTTTGATGGGGACAGTGTCGGAGGAGCTTTACTCTGTATCTAACCCCGTGCTGTCCCTGTCCTGGGAGTGTTTGATGGGGACAGTGTAGAGGGAGCTTAACTCTATATCTAACCCCGTGCTGTCCCTGTCCTGGGAGTGTTTGATGGGGGACAGTGTAGAGGGAGTTCTACTCTGTATCTAACCCCGTGCTGTACCTGTCCTGGGAGTGTTTGATGGGGGACAGTGTAGAGGGAGCTTTACTCTGTATCTAACCCCGTGCTGTACCTGTCCTGGGAGTGTTTGATGGGGACAGTGTAGAGGGAGCTTTACTCTGTATCTAACCCCGTGCTGTACCTGTCCTGGGAGTGTTTGATGGGGACAGTGTACAGGGAGCTTTACTCTGTATCTAACCCCGTGCTGTACCTGTCCTGGGAGTGTTTGATGGGGGACAGTGTAGAGGGAGCTTTACTCTGTATCTAACCCCGTGCTGTAGCTGTCCTGGGAGTGTTTGATGGGGACAGTGTAGAGGGAGCTTTACTCTGTATCTAACCCCGTGCTGTCCCTGTCCTGGGAGTGTTTGATGGGGGACAGTGTAGAGGGAGCTTCACTCTGTATCTAACCCCGTGCTGTACCTGTCCTGGGCGTGTTTGATGGGGGACAGTGTAGAGGGAGCTTTACTCTGTATCTAACCCCGTGCTGTACCTGTCCTGGGAGTGTTTGATGGGGACAGTGTAGAGGGAGCTTTACTCTGTATCTAACCCCGTGCTGTCCCTGTCCTGGGAGTGTTTGATGGGGACAGTGTAGAGGGAGCTTTACTCTGTATCTAACCCCGTGTTGTACCTGTCCTGGGAGTGTTTGATGGGGGACAGTGTAGAGGGAGCTTTACTCTGTATCTAACTCCGTGCTGTACCTGTCCTGGGAGTGTTTGATGGGGGACAGTGTAGAGGGAGCTTTACTCTGTATCTAACCCCGTGCTGTACCTGTCCTGGGAGTGTTTGATGGGGGACAGTGTAGAGGGAGCTTTACTCTGTATCTAACCCCGTGCTGTACCTGTCCTGGGAGTGTTTGATGGGGGACAGTGTAGAGGGAGCTTTACTCTGTATCTAACCCCGTGCTGTACCTGTCCTGGGAGTGTTTGATGGGGGACAGTGTAGAGGGAGGTTTACTCTGCATCTAACCCCGTGCTGTACCTGTCCTGGGAGTGTTTGATGGGGGACAGTGCAGAGGGAGCTTTACTCTGTATCTAACCCCGTGCTGTACCTGTCCTGGGAGTGTTTGATGGGGGACAGTGTAGAGGGAGCTTTACTCTGTATCTAACCCCGTGCTGTACCTGTCCTGGGAGTGTTTGATGGGGGACAGTGTAGAGGGAGCTTTACTCTGTATCTAACCCCGTGCTGTACCTGTCCTGGGAGTGTTTGATGGGGGACAGTGTAGAGGGAGCTTTACTCTGTATCTAACCCCGTGCTGTACCTGTCCTGGGAGTGTTTGATGGGGGACAGTGTAGAGGGAGCTTTACTCTGTACCTAACCCCGTGCTGTACCTGTCCTGGGACTGTTTGATGGGGACAGTGTAGAGGGAGCTTTACTCTGTATCTAACCCCGTGCTGTACCTGTCCTGGGAGTATTTGATGGGGGACAGTGTAGAGGGAGTTTCACTCTGTATCTAACCCCGTGCTGTACCTGTCCTGGGAGTGTTTGATGGGGACAGTGTAGAGGGAGCTTTACTCTGTATCTAACCCCGTGCTGTACCTGTCCTGGGAGTGTTTGTTGGGGACAGTGTAGAGGGAGCTTCACTCTGTATCTAACCCCGTGCTGTACCTGTCCTGGGAGTGTTTGATGGGGGACAGTGTAGAGGGAGCTTTACTCTGTATCTAACCCCGCGCTGTATCTGTCCTGGGAGTGTTTGATGGGGGACAGTGTAGAGGGAGCTTCACTCTGTATCTAACCCCGTGCTGTACCTGTCCTGGGAGTGTTTGATGGGGTACAGTGTAGAGGGAGCTTTACTCTGTATCTAACCCCGTGCTGTCCCTGTCCTGGGAGTGTTTGATGGGGACAGTGTAGAGGGAGCTTTACTCTGTATCTAACCCCGTGTTGTACCTGTCCTGGGAGTGTTTGATGGGGGACAGTGTAGAGGGAGCTTTACTCTGTATCTAACCCCGTGCTGTACCTGTCCTGGGAGTGTTTGATGGGGGACAGTGTAGAGGGAGCTTCACTCTGTATCTAACCACGTGCTGTACCTGTCCTGGGAGTGTTTGATGGGGACAGTGTAGAGGGAGCTTTACTCTGTATCTAACCCCGTGCTGTACCTGTCCTGGGAGTGTTTGATGGGGACAGTGTAGAGGGAGCTTCACTCTGTATCTAACCCCGTGCTGTACCTGTCCTGGGAGTGTTTGATGGGGACAGTGTAGAGGGAGCTTCACTCTGTATCTAACCCCGTGCTGTACCTGTCCTGGGAGTGTTTGATGGGGACAGTGTAGAGGGAGCTTTACTCTGTATCTAACCCCGTGCTGTACCTGTCCTGGGAGTGTTTGATGGGGGACAGTGTAGAGAGAGCTTTACTCTGTATCTAACCCCGTGCTGTACCTGTCCTGGGAGTGTTTGATGGGACAGTGTAGAGGGAGCTTTACTCTGTATCTAACCCCGTGCTGTACCTGTCCTGGGAGTGTTTGATGGGGGACAGTGTAGAGGGAGCTTTACTCTGTATCTAACCCCGTGCTGTACCTGTCCTGGGAGTGTTTGATGGGGGACAGTGTAGAGGGAGCTTTACTCTGTATCTAACCCCGTGCTGTACCTGTCCTGGGAGTGTTTGATGGGGGACAGTGTAGAGGGAGCTTTACTCTGTATCTAACCCCGTGCTGTACCTGTCCTGGGAGTGTTTGATGGGGGACAGTGTAGAGGGAGGTTTACTCTGCATCGAACCCCGTGCTGTACCTGTCCTGGGAGTGTTTGATGGGGGACAGTGCAGAGGGATCTTTACTCTGTATCTAACCCCGTGCTGTACCTGTCCTGGGAGTGTTTGATGGGGGACAGTGTAGAGGGAGCTTTACTCTGTATCTAACCCCGTGCTGTACCTGTCCTGGGAGTGTTTGATGGGGGACAGTGTAGAGGGAGCTTTACTCTGTATCTCACCCCGTGCTGTACCTGTCCTGGGAGTGTTTGATGGGGGACAGTGTAGAGGGAGGTTTACTCTGTACCTAACCCCGTGCTGTACCTGTCCTGGGAGTGTTTGATGGGGGACAGTGTAGAGGGAGCTTTACTCTGTATCTAACCCCGTGCTGTACCTGTCCTGGGAGTATTTGATGGGGGACAGTGTAGAGGGAGCTTCACTCTGTATCTAACCCCGTGCTGTACCTGTCCTGGGAGTGTTTGATGGGGACAGTGTAGAGGGAGCTTTACTCTGTATCTAACCCCGTGCTGTACCTGTCCTGGGAGTATTTGATGGGGGACAGTGTAGAGGGAGCTTCACTCTGTATCTAACCCCGTGCTGTACCTGTCCTGGGAGTGTTTGATGGGGACAGTGTAGAGGGAGCTTTACTCTGTATCTAACCCCGTGCTGTACCTGTCCTGGGAGTGTTTGTTGGGGACAGTGTAGAGGGAGCTTCACTCTGTATCTAACCCCGTGCTGTACCTGTCCTGGGAGTGTTTGATGGGGACAGTGTAGAGGGAGCTTCACTCTGTATCTAACCCCGTGCTGTACCTGTCCTGGGAGTGTTTGATGGGGACAGTGTAGAGGGAGCTTTACTCTGTATCTAACCCCGTGCTGTACCTGTCCTGGGAGTGTTTGATGGGGGACAGTGGAGAGAGAGCTTTACTCTGTATCTAACCCCGTGCTGTACCTGTCCTGGGAGTGTTTGATGGGACAGTGTAGAGGGAGCTTTACTCTGTATCTAACCCCGTGCTGTACCTGTCCTGGGAGTGTTTGATGGGGGACAGTGTAGAGGGAGCTTTACTTTGTATCTAACCCCGTGCTGTACCTGTCCTGGGAGTGTTTGATGGGGGACAGTGTAGAGGGAGGTTTACTCTGCATCTAACCCCGTGCTGTACCTGTCCTGGGAGTGTTTGATGGGGGACAGTGCAGAGGGAGCTTTACTCTGTATCTAACCCCGTGCTGTACCTGTCCTGGGAGTGTTTGATGGGGGACAGTGTAGAGGGAGCTTTACTCTGTATCTAACCCCGTGCTGTACCTGTCCTGGGAGTGTTTGATGGGGACAGTGTAGAGGGAGCTTTACTCTGTATCTAACCCCGTGCTGTACCTGTCCTGGGAGTGTTTGATGGGGGACAGTGCAGAGGGAGCTTTACTCTGTATCTAACCCCGTGCTGTACCTGTCCTGGGAGTGTTTGATGGGGGACAGTGTAGAGGGAGCTTTACTCTGTATCTAACCCCGTGCTGTACCTGGCCTGGGAGTGTTTGATGGGGGACAGTGTAGAGGGAGGTTTACTCTGTACCTAACCCCGTGCTGTACCTGTCCTGGGAGTGTTTGATGGGGGACAGTGTAGAGGGAGCTTTACTCTGTATCTAACCCCGTGTTGTACCTGTCCTGGGAGTGTTTGATGGGGGACAGTGTAGAGGGAGCTTTACTCTGTATCTAACCCCGTGCTGTACCTGTCCTGGGAGTGTTTGATGGGGGACAGTGTAGAGGGAGCTTCACTCTGTATCTAACCCCGTGCTGTACCTGTCCTGGGAGTGTTTGATGGGGTACAGTGTAGAGGGAGCTTTACTCTGTATCTAACCCCGTGCTGTACCTGTCCTGGGAGTGTTTGATGGGGACAGTGTAGAGGGAGCTTTACTCTGTATCTAACCCCGTGCTGTACCTGTCCTGGGAGTGTTTGATGGGGACAGTGTAGAGGGAGCTTCACTCTGTATCTAACCCCGTGCTGTACCTGTCCTGGGAGTGTTTGATGGGGACAGTGTAGAGGGAGCTTTACTCTGTATCTAACCCTGTGCTGTACCTGTCCTGGGAGTGTTTGATGGGGGACAGTGTAGAGGGAGCTTTACTCTGTATCTAACCCTGTGCTGTACCTGTCCTGGGAGTGTTTGATGGGGGACAGTGTAGAGGGAGCTTTACTCTGTATCTAACCCTGTGCTGTACCTGTCCTGGGAGTGTCTGATGGGGGACAGTGTAGAGGGAGCTTTACTCTGTATCTAACCCCGTGCTGTACCTGTCCTGGGAGTGTTTGATGGGGGACAGTGTAGAGGGAGCTTTACTCTGTATCTAACCCCGTGCTGTACCTGTCCTGGGAGTGTTTGATGGGTCAGTGTACATCGCCCAGCACTAACACATTACCAGTGTCCATGACAACTTGCTCTCACCAGCCAACTGGGCCTCTTTGTCATCGACGAAGCTTTCCATGTTCTGCAAGGCGGTGAGGACTTGTTCAGGCTGTGGGTAGAAAAGATTCAATGAGGACTTGTTGAAATTGCAAAGAGACAGGAACCCAAAAAATTAGCAGCTCTTCACTGGTTCCATCTCCGTTCTCATGCTCTCCCACACCCTCACGTACGCCCTCTCAAAGAACAACAAAAATTACAGCACAGAAACAGGCCCTTCGGCCCTCCAAGCCTGTACTGACCATGCTGCCCGACTGAACTAAAACCCCCTACCCTTCCGGGGACCGTATCCCTCTATTCCCATCCTATTCATGGATTTGTCCAGACGCCCCTTAAACCTCACTATCGTATCCGCTTCCTCTCCCTCCCCCGGCAGCGAGTTCCAGGCACCCACCACCCTCTGTGTAAAAAACCTGCCTCGTAAATCTCCGTTAAACCTTGCCCCTTAAACCTGTGCCCCCCTAGTAATTGACTCTTCCACCCTGGGGGAAAAAGCTTCTGACTATCCACTCTGCCCCTCATAATCTTGTAGACTTCTATCAGGTCTCCCCTCAACCTCCAGTGAGAACAAACCAAGTTTCTCCAACCTCTCCTCATAGCTAATGCCCTCCATCCCAGGGCAACATCCTGGTAAATCTTTTCCGTAACCCTCTCCAAAGCCTCCACATCTTTCTCACCCCCATTTGATGGCGTGGACAAAATTAGACCAATCCTATCATTGGAAAATTAATAGGTCATCACAGATTTAAAAGAGAGGGTGCAAGGGGGTAAAACTGGAGTTTTGTTGTAACTGCCACCTCTGAAGGCTCGAGAGGGGGGGAAGAGTAAATGCCAGTTGCCAAGAGCTGTGTGTTCTCAGCTCACAAACCTGCCAGCTTCACATATCTCTGAAGAGGAGGCCCCATCTCACCAGCGAAAGGTACCAAATCCAAAATAACTTGACAGGGAAATCAACTGAAAAACTCCAGAAGGTTCTGAAAGCTTTTGGTTGTATTTTTTTTGAAATTCACTAAATTCTATTATTACCTCGTTTGTGAATGAAAGATCCTTGTAGTTATTTAAACAGTATTCCAGTAGAATCTTATTTTATTCGATGTGTTACTTGTACTTATTTGAACAGCATTCCAGTAGAATCTTATTTTATTCGATGTGTTACTTGTATTTATTTGAACAGCATTCCAGTAGAATCTTATTTTATTCGATGTGTTACTTGTACTTATTTGAACAGCATTCCAGTAGAATCTTATTTTATTTGATGTGTTACTTGTACTTATTTGAACTGCATTCCAGTCGAATCTTATTTTATTCGATGTGTTACTTGTACTTATTTGAACTGCATTCCAGTAGAATCTTATTTTATTCGATGTGTCACTTGTATTTATTTGAACAGTATTCCAGTAGAATGTTATTTTATTCGATGTGTTACTTGTACTTATTTGAACAGCATTCCAGTAGAATCTTATTTTATTCGATGTGTTACTTGTACTTATTTGAACAGCATTCCAGTAGAATCTTATTTTATTCGATGTGTTACTTGTACTTATTTGAACAGCATTCCAGTAGAATCTTATTTTATTCGATGTGTTACTTGTACTTATTTGAACAGCATTCCAGTAGAATCTTATTTTATTCGATGTGTTACTTGTACTTATTTGAACAGCATTCCAGTAGAATCTTATTTTATTCGATGTGTTACTTGTACTTATTTGAACAGCATTCCAGTAGAATCTTATTTTATTCGATGTGTTACTTGTACTTATTTGGACAGCATTCCAGTAGAATCTTATTTTATTCGATGTGTTACTTGTACTTATTTGAACAGCATTCCAGTAGAATCTTATTTTATTCGATGTGTTACTTGTACTTATTTGAACTGCATTCCAGTAGAATCTTATTTTATTCGATGTGTCACTTGTATTTATTTGAACAGTATTCCAGTAGAATGTTATTTTATTCGATGTGTTACTTGTACTTATTTGAACAGCATTCCAGTAGAATCTTATTTTATTCGATGTGTTACTTGTACTTATTTGAACAGCATTCCAGTAGAATCTTATTTTATTCGATGTGTTACTTGTACTTATTTGAACAGCATTCCAGTAGAATCTTATTTTATTCGATGTGTTACTTGTACTTATTTGAACAGCATTCCAGTAGAATCTTATTTTATTCGATGTGTTACTTGTACTTATTTGAACAGCATTCCAGTAGAATCTTATTTTATTCGATGTGTTACTTGTACTTATTTGAACAGCATTCCAGTAGAATCTTATTTTATTCGATGTGTTACTTGTACTTATTTGGACAGCATTCCAGTAGAATCTTATTTTATTCGATGTGTTACTTGTACTTATTTGAACAGCATTCCAGTAGAATCTTATTTTATTCGATGTGTTACTTGTATTTATTTGAACAGCATTCCAGTAGAATGTTATTTTATTCGATGTGTTACTTGTACTTATTTGAACAGCATTCCAGTAGAATCTTATTTTATTCGATGTGTTACTTGTACTTATTTGAACAGCATTCCAGTAGAATCTTATTTTATTCGATGTGTTACTTGTACTTATTTGAACTGCATTCCAGTAGAATCTTATTTTATTCGATGTGTTACTTGTACTTATTTGAACTGCATTCCAGTAGAATCTTATTTTATTCGATGTGTTACTTGTATTTATTTGAACAGTATTCCAGTAGAATCTTATTTTATTCGATGTGTTACTTGTACTTATTTGAACAGCATTCCAGTAGAATCTTATTTTATTCGATGTGTTACTTGTACTTATTTGGACAGCATTCCAGTAGAATCTTATTTTATTCGATGTGTTACTTGTACTTATTTGAACAGCATTCCAGTAGAATCTTATTTTATTCGATGTGTTACTTGTACTTATTTGAACAGCATTCCAGTAGAATCTTATTTTATTCGAAGTGTTACTTGTACTTATTTGAGCTGCATTCCAGTAGAATCTTATTTTATTCGATGTGTTACTTGTATTTATTTGAACAGTATTCCAGTAGAATCTTATTTTATTCGATGTGTTACTTGTACTTATTTGAACAGCATTCCAGTAGAATCTTATTTTATTCGATGTGTTACTTGTACTTATTTGAACAGCATTCCAGTAGAATCTTATTTTATTCGATGTGTTACTTGTACTTATTTGAACAGCATTCCAGTAGAATCTTATTTTATTCGATGTGTTACTTGTATTTATTTGAACAGCATTCCAGTAGAATCTTATTTTATTCGATGTGTTACTTGTACTTATTTGGACAGCATTCCAGTAGAATCTTATTTTATTCGATGTGTTACTTGTACTTATTTGAACTGCATTCCAGTAGAATCTTATTTTATTCGATGTGTTACTTGTACTTATTTGAACTGCATTCCAGTAGAATCTTATTTTATTCGATGTGTTACTTGTATTTATTTGAACAGTATTCCAGTAGAATCTTATTTTATTCGATGTGTTACTTGTACTTATTTGAACAGCATTCCAGTAGAATCTTATTTTATTCGATGTGTTACTTGTACTTATTTGAACAGCATTCCAGTAGAATCTTATTTTATTCGATGTGTTACTTGTACTTATTTGAACAGCATTCCAGTAGAATCTTATTTTATTCGATGTGTTACTTGTACTTATTTGAACAGCATTCCAGTAGCATCTTATTTTATTCGATGTGTTACTTGTACTTATTTGAACAGCATTCCAGTAGAATCTTATTTTATTCGATGTGTTACTTGTACTTATTTGAACTGCATTCCAGTAGAATCTTATTTTATTCGATGTGTTACTTGTATTTATTTGAACAGTATTCCAGTAGAATCTTATTTTATTCGATGTGTTACTTGTACTTATTTGAACAGCATTCCAGTAGAATCTTATTTTATTCGATGTGTTACTTGTACTTATTTGAACAGCATTCCAGTAGAATCTTATTTTATTCGATGTGTTACTTGTAGTTATTTGAACAGAATTCCAGTGGAATCTTATTTTATTCGATGTGTTACTTGTAGTTATTTGAACAGCATTCCAGTAGAATCTTATTTTATTCGATGTGTTACTTGTACTTATTTGAACAGCATTCCAGTAGAATCTTATTTTATTCGATGTGTTACTTGTAGTTATTTGAACAGAATTCCAGTGGAATCTTATTTTATTCGATGTGTTACTTGTTTAGTTAAAGCTCCCGGTTCGGTAGATAAATAAATTGTGAAAGTGTTCATTGCAAAGTGAGGGTCGGATATTTTGGTTAGTTACCCACTAAACATTTCCGAAGGACACTTTACACCTTCCCAAACACTTTTCAACAGCTGACGAGGTGAGGTGGTCCTCTTGGGGGATGCGGTGTTGCGTCTCGAAGGGGCGGGTCAGACTCCGCGTGATAACAATAAGCAGGTGTAAATGACTGAAGCAAGACAGAAACGGGGAGCTGGCGCACCAACCTTGAATTCTCCATCGCTCCTGGCGTTGTATTGTTCGATGCACATCTTCAGATCCTGTTGGAATTGCTGACAGCCCCCAGTTTTCACATAATGCTGAGAGCTCAGCTTCTCCTGAAGTGAACCCATGGTTTCAGAAATTAAGGCCTGACATCGGGTTTCCGAGTCACGTTCGATCTTGGAAATTTGCTCTTGATAGCGTGAACTCAACGCACTCTGGAAAAAGGCATAACAGAGATATCTGTACACTGACTGGAGTCTCTCAGTCCCCTCTCTCTCTCTCAGGGAGATATCTGTACACTGACTGGTGTCTCTCAGTCCTCTCTCTCTCTCTCAGGGAGATATCTGTACACTGACTGGTGTCTCTCAGTCCCCTCTCTCTCTCTCTCAGGGAGATATCTGTACACTGACTGGTGTCTCTCAGTCCCCTCTCTCTCTCAGGGAGATATCTGTACCCTGACTGGTGTCTCTCAGTCCTCTCTCTCTCTCAGGGAGATATCTGTACACTGACTGGTGTCTCTCAGTCCTCTCTCTCTCTCTCAGGGAGATATCTGTACACTGACTGGTGTCTTTCAGTCCCCTCTCTCTCTCTCAGGGAGATATCTGTACACTGACTGGTGTCTCTCAGTCCCCTCTCTCACTCTCAGGGAGATATCTGTACACTGACTGGTGTCTCTCAGTCCCCTCTTTCTCTCAGGGAGATATCTGTACACTGACTGGTGTCTCTCAGTCCCCTCTCTCTCTCTCTCTCAGGGAGATATCTGTACACTGACTGGTGTCTCTCAGTCCTCTCTCTCTCTCTCAGGGAGATATCTGTACACTGACTGGTGTCTCTCAGTCCCCTCTCTCTCAGGGAGATATCTGTACACTGACTGGTGTCTCTCAGTCCCCTCTCTCTCTCTCTCAGGGGGATATCTGTACACTGACTGGTGTCCCTCAGTCCCCTCTCTCTCTCAGGGAGATATCTGTACACTGACTGGTGTCTCTCAGTCCCCTCTCTCTCTCAGGGGGATATCTGTACACTGACTGGTGTCCCTCAGTCCTCTCTCTCTCTCTCTCTCTCTCAGAGATATCTGTACACTGACTGGTGTCTCTCAGTCCCCTCTCTCTCTCTCAGGGAGATATCTGTACACTGACTGGTGTCTCTCAGTCCCCTCTCTCTCACAGGGGGATATCTGTACACTGACTGGTGTCTCTCAGTCCCCTCTCTCTCTCTCAGGGAGATATCTGTACACTGACTGGTGTCTCTCAGTCCCCCCTCTCTCTCTCTCTCAGGGAGATATCTGTACACTGACTGGTGTCTCTCAGTCCCCTCTCTCTCTCTCAGGGGGAAATCTGTTGATGCGCGTCAATGAGCACCCGGAATCAAGGCTTTAGTATTGAAGGCTTTAATACAGTAACAATGAAACTATTCCCCCAGTCACAAATCCACTACTCCTCATTACTTCCCCAGACGTGGCGCGGTCAGCACCGGGACCAGTGCATAACACTTATGACAGGTAAACACCCTAACCCAACAACATAGTACAACCCCCACAGCAACAACACCCTAGCCCAACAGTAACACAATAACAACCCCCAGTGGTGAACCAACGATGGTTCACCACATCTGTACACAGACTGGTGTCTCTCAGTCCCCTCTCTCTCTCACTCAGGGAGATATCTGTACACTGACAGCTGTCTCTCAGTCCCCTCTCTCTCTCTCTCGAGGGATATCTGTACACTGACTGGTGTCTCTCAGTCCCCTCTCTCTCTCTCTCTCTCAGGGAGATATCTGTACACTGACTGGTGTCTCTCAGTCCCCTCTCTCTCTCTCTCAGGGGGATATCTGTACACTGACTGGTGTCTCTCAGTCCCCTCTCTCTCTCTCAGGGGGATATCTGTACACTGACTGGTGTCTCTCAGTCCCCTCTCTCTCTCTCAGGGGGATATCTGTACACTGACTGGTGTCTCTCAGTCCCCTCTCTCCCTCCCTCTCGGAGATATCTGTACACTGACTGCTGTCTCTCAGTCCTCACTCTCTCAGGGGGATATCTGTACACTGACTGGTGTCTCTCAGTCCCCTCTCTCTCTCTCTCAGGGAGATATCTGTACACTGACTGGTGTCTCTCAGTCCCCTCTCTCTCTCAGGGAGATATCTGTACGCTGACTGGTGTCTCTCAGTCCTCTCTCTCTCTCAGGGAGATATCTGTACACTGGCTGGTGTCTCTCAGTCCCCTCTCTCTCTCTCAGGGTGATATCTGTACACTGTCTGGTGTCTCTCAGACCCCTCTCTCTCTCTCTCTCTCTCTCAGGGAGATATCTGTACACTGACTGGTGTCTCTCAGTCCCCTCTCTCTCAGGGAGATATCTGTACACTGACTGGTGTCTCTCAGTCCCCTCTCTCTCACTAAGGGAGATATCTGTACACTGACTGGTGTCTCTCAGTCCCCTCCCTCTCTCTCAGGGAGATATCTGGACACTGACTGGTGTCTCTCAGTCCCCTCTCTCTCTCTCAGGGAGATATCTGTGCACTGACTGGTGTCTCTCAGTCCCCTCTCTCTCTCCCATGGAGATATCTGTACACTGACTGGTGTCTCTCAGTCCTCTCTCTCTCTCTCAGAGTGATATCTGTACACTGACTGGTGTCTCTCAGTCCCCTCTCTCAGGGAGATATCTGTACACTGACTGGTGTCTCTCAGTCCCCTCTCTCTCTCAGGGAGATATCTGTACACTGACTGGTGTCTCTCAGTCCTCTCTCTCTCTCAGGGAGATATCTGTACACTGACTGGTGTCTCTCAGTCCCCTCTCTCTCTCTCAGGGAGATATCTGTACACTGACTGGTGTCTCTCAGTCCCCTCTCTCTCACTCAGGGAGATATCTGTACACTGACTGGTGTCTCTCAGTCCTCTCTCTCTCTCTCTCTCGGAGATATCTGTACACTGACTGGTGTCTCTCAGTCCTCTCTCTCTCAGGGAGATATCTGTACACTGACTGGTGTCTCTCAGTCCCCTCTTTCTCTCACTCAGGGAGATATCTGTACACTGACTGGTGTCTCTCAGTCCCCTCTCTCTCTCTCTCTCTCAGGGAGATATCTGTACACTGACTGGTGTCTCTCAGTCCCCCCTCTCTCTCTCAGGGAGATATCTGTACACTGGCTGGTGTCTCTCAGTCCCCTCTCTCTCTCTCAGGGAGATATCTGTACACTGACTGGTGTCTCTCAGTCCCATCTCTCTCTCTCAGGGGGGTATCTGTACACTGACTGGTGTCTCTCAGTCCTCTCTCTCTCAGGGAGATATCTGTACACTGACTGGTGTCTCTCAGTCCCCTCTCTCTCTCTCAGGGAGATATCTGTACACTGACTGGTATCTCTCAGTGCCCTCTCTCTCTCTCTCAGTGAGATATCTGTACACTGACTGGTGTCTCTCAGTCCCCTCCCTCTCTCTCTCAGTGAGATATCTGTACACTGACTGGTGTCTCTCAGTCCCCTCTCTCTCTCTCAGGGGGGTATCTGTACACTGACTGGTGTCTCTCAGTCCTCTCTCTCTCTCTCTCAGGGAGATATCTGTACACTGACTGGTGTCTCTCAGTCCCCTCTCTCTCTCTCTCAGGGAGATATCTGTACACTGACTGGTGTCTCTCAGTCCCCCCTCTCTCTCTCAGGGAGATATCTGTACACTGACTGGTGTCTCTCAGTCCCCTCTCTCTCTCTCTCTCAGGGAGATATCTGTACACTGACTGGTGTCTCTCAGTCCCCCCTCTCTCTCAGGGAGATATCTGTACACTGACTGGTGTCTCACAGTCCCCCGCCCTCTCTCTCTCTGGGTGATATCTGTACACTGACTGGTGTCTCTCAGTCCCCCGCCCTCTCTCTCTCTGGGAGATATCTGTACACTGACTGGTGTCTCTCAGTCCCCTCTCTCTCTCAGGGGGATATCTGTACACTGACTGGTGTCTCTCAGTCCCCTCTCTCTCTCAGGGAGATATCTGTACACTGTCTGGTGTCTCTCAGTCCCCTCTCTCTCTCTCTCAGGGAGATATCTGTACACTGACTGGTGTCTCTCAGTCCCCTCTGTCTCTCTCAGGGGGATATCTGTACACTGACTGGTGTCTCTCAGTCCCCTCTCTCTCTCTCTCAGGGAGATATCTGTACACTGACTGGTGTCTCTCAGTCCCCTCTGTCTCTCTCAGGGGGATATCTGTACACTGACTGGTGTCTCTCAGTCCTCTCTCTCTCTCTCTCTCTCAGGGAGATATCTGTACACTGACTGGTGTCTCTCAGTCCCCTCTCTCTCTCTCAGGGAGATATCTGTACACTGACTGGCGTCTCTCAGTCCCCTCTCTCTCTCAGGGAGATATCTGTACACTGACTGGTGTCTCTCAGTCCCCTCTCTCTCTCAGGGAGATATCTGTACACTGACTGGCGTCTCTCAGTCACCTCTCTCTCTCTCTCAGGGAGATATCTGTCCACTGACTGGTGTCTCTCAGTCCCCTCTTTCTCTCAGGGAGATATCTGTACACTGACTGGTGTCTCTCAGTCCCCTCTTTCTCTCAGGGAGATATCTGTACACTGACTGGTGTCTCTCAGTCCTCTCTCTCTCTCTCAGGGAGATATCTGTACACTGACTGGTGTCTCTCAGTCCCCTCTCTCTCAGGGAGATATCTGTACACTGACTGGTGTCTCTCAGTCCCCTCTCTCTCTCTCTCAGGGGGATATCTGTACACTGACTGGTGTCCCTCAGTCCCCTCTCTCTCTCAGGGAGATATCTGTACACTGACTGGTGTCTCTCAGTCCCCTCTTTCTCTCCGGGAGATATCTGTACACTGACTGGTGTCTCTCAGTCCCCTCTCTCTCAGGGAGATATCTGTACACTGACTGGTGTCTCTCAGTCCCCTCTCTCTCTCTCTCTCTCAGGGGGATATCTGTACACTGACTGGTGTCCCTCAGTCCTCTCTCTCTCTCTCTCTCGCAGATATCTGTACACTGTCTGGTGTCTCTCAGTCCCCTCTCTCTCTCTCAGGGGGATATCTGTACACTGACTGGTGTCTCTCAGTCCCCTCTCTCTCTCTCAGGGGGAAATCTGTTGATGCGCGTCAATGAGCACCCGGAATCAAGGCTTTAGTATTGAAGGCTTTAATACAGTAACAATGAAACTATTCCCCCAGTCACAAATCCACTACTCCTCATTACTTCCCCAGACGTGGCGCGGTCAGCACCGGGACCAGTGCATAACACTTATGACAGGTAAACACCCTAACCCAACAACATAGTACAACCCCCACAGCAACAACACCCTAGCCCAACAGTAACACAATAACAACCCCCAGTGGTGAACCAATGATGGTTCACCACATCTGTACACAGACTGGTGTCTCTCAGTCCCCTCTCTCTCTCACTCAGGGAGATATCTGTACACTGACTGGTGTCTCTCAGTCCCCTCTCTCTCTCACTCAGGGAGATATCTGTACACTGACAGCTGTCTCTCAGTCCCCTCTCTCTCTCTCAGGGAGATATCTGTACACAGACTGGTGTCTCTCAGTCCCCTCTCTCTCTCACTCAGGGAGATATCTGTACACTGACAGCTGTCTCTCAGTCCCCTCTCTCTCTCTCTCGAGGGATATCTGTACACTGACTGGTGTCTCTCAGTCCCCTCTCTCTCTCTCTCTCTCAGGGAGATATCTGTACACTGACTGGTGTCTCTCAGTCCCCTCTCTCTCTCTCTCAGGGGGATATCTGTACACTGACTGGTGTCTCTCAGTCCCCTCTCTCTCTCTCAGGGGGATATCTGTACACTGACTGGTGTCTCTCAGTCCCCTCTCTCTCTCTCAGGGGGATATCTGTACACTGACTGGTGTCTCTCAGTCCCCTCTCTCCCTCCCTCTCGGAGATATCTGTACACTGACTGCTGTCTCTCAGTCCCCACTCTCTCAAGGGGATATCTGTACACTGACTGGTGTCTCTCAGTCCCCTCTCTCTCTCTCTCAGGGAGATATCTGTACACTGACTGGTGTCTCTCAGTCCCCTCTCTCTCTCAGGGAGATATCTGTACGCTGACTGGTGTCTCTCAGTCCTCTCTCTCTCTCAGGGAGATATCTGTACACTGGCTGGTGTCTCTCAGTCCCCTCTCTCTCTCTCAGGGTGATATCTGTACACTGTCTGGTGTCTCTCAGACCCCTCTCTCTCTCTCTCTCTCTCAGGGAGATATCTGTACACTGACTGGTGTCTCTCAGTCCCCTCTCTCTCAGGGAGATATCTGTACACTGACTGGTGTCTCTCAGTCCCCTCTCTCTCACTAAGGGAGATATCTGTACACTGACTGGTGTCTCTCAGTCCCCTCTCTCTCTCTCTCAGGGAGATATCTGTACACTGACTGGTGTCTCTCAGTCCCCTCTCTCTCTCAGGGAGATATCTGTACGCTGACTGGTGTCTCTCAGTCCTCTCTCTCTCTCAGGGAGATATCTGTACACTGGCTGGTGTCTCTCAGTCCCCTCTCTCTCTCTCAGGGTGATATCTGTACACTGTCTGGTGTCTCTCAGACCCCTCTCTCTCTCTCTCTCTCTCAGGGAGATATCTGTACACTGACTGGTGTCTCTCAGTCCCCTCTCTCTCAGGGAGATATCTGTACACTGACTGGTGTCTCTCAGTCCCCTCTCTCTCACTAAGGGAGATATCTGTACACTGACTGGTGTCTCTCAGTCCCCTCTCTCTCTCTCAGGGAGATATCTGTACACTGACTGGTGTCTCTCAGTCCCCTCTGTCTCTCTCAGGGGGATATCTGTACACTGACTGGTGTCTCTCAGTCCCCTCTCTCTCTCTCAGGGAGATATCTGTACACTAACTGGTGTCTCTCAGTCCCCTCTCTCTCTCTCTCAGGGGGATATCTGTACACTGACTGGTGTCTCTCAGTCCCCTCTCTCTCTCTCAGGGAGATATCTGTACACTGACTGGTGTCTCTCAGTCCCCTCTCTCTCTCTCAGGGAGATATCTGTACACTGACTGGTGTCTCTCAGTCCTCTCTCTCTCTCTCCCTCAGGGAGATATCTGTACACTGACTGGTGTCTCTCAGTCCCCTCTCTCTCTCTCCCTCAGGGAGATATCTGTACACTGACTGGTGTCTCTCAGTCCCCTCTCTCTCTCTCAGGGAGATATCTGTACACTGACTGGTGTCTCTCAGTCCCCTCTCTCTGGGGGATATCTGTACACTGACTGGTGTCTCTCAGTCCCCTCTCTCTGGGGGATATCTGTACACTGACTGGTGTCTCTCAGTCCCCCCTCTCTCTCAGGGAGATATCTGTACACTGACTGGTGTCTCTCAGTCCCCTCTCTCTCTCTCTCAGGGAGATATCTGTACACTGACTGGTGTCTCTCAGTCCCCTCTCTCTCTCTCTCAGGGAGATATCTGTGCACTGACTGGTGTCTCACAGTCCCCTCTCTCTCTCCCATGGAGATATCTGTACACTGACTGGTGTCTCTCAGTCCCCTCTCTCAGGGAGATATCTGTACACTGACTGGTGTCTCTCAGTCCCCTCTCTCTCTCTCTCTCTCAGGGAGATATCTGTACACTGACTGGTGTCTCTCAGTCCCCTCTCTCTCTCTCTCTCAGGGAGATATCTGTACACTGACTGGTGTCTCTCAGTCCCCCCTCTCTCTCAGGGAGATATCTGTACACTGACTGGTGTCTCTCAGTCCCCTCTCTCTCTCTCTCAGGGAGATATCTGTACACTGACTGGTGTCTCTCAGTCCCCACTCTCTCTCTCTCAGGGAGATATCTGTGCACTGACTGGTGTCTCTCAGTCCCCTCTCTCTCTCTCTCAGGGAGATATCTGTACACTGACTGGTGTCTCTCAGTCCCCTCTCTCAGGGAGATATCTGTACACTGACTGGTGTCTCTCAGTCCCCTCTCTCTCTCTCTCTCAGGGAGATATCTGTACACTGACTGGTGTCTCTCAGTCCCCTCTCTCTCTCTCTCTCGGGGAGATATCTGTACACTGACTGGTGTCTCTCAGTCCTCTCTCTCTCTCTCAGAGTGATATCTGTACACTGACTGGTGTCTCTCAGTCCCCTCTCTCAGGGAGATATCTGTACACTGACTGGTGTCTCTCAGTCCCCTCTCTCTCTCTCTCTCAGGGAGATATCTGTACACTGACTGGTGTCTCTCAGTCCCCTCTCTCTCACTCAGGGAGATATCTGTACACTGACTGGTGTCTCTCAGTCCTCTCACTCTCTCTCTCTCTCGGAGATATCTGTACACTGACTGGTGTCTCTCAGTCCCCTCTCTCTCTCAGGGAGATATCTGTACACTGACTGGTGTCTCTCAGTCCCCCCTCTCTCTCTCTCAGGGAGATATCTGTACACTGACTGGTGTCTCTCAGTCCCCTCTCTCTCTCTCAGGGAGATATCTGTACACTGACTGGTATCTCTCAGTGCCCTCTCTCTCTCTCTCAGTGAGATATCTGTACACTGACTGGTGTCTCTCAGTCCCCTCTCTCTCTCTCTCAGTGAGATATCTGTACACTGACTGGTGTCTCTCAGTCCCCTCTCTCTCTCTCAGGGAGATATCTGTATACTGACTGGTGTCTCTCAGTCCCCTCTCTATCTCTCTCAGGGAGATATCTGTACACTGACTGGTGTCTCTCAGTCCCCTCTGTCTCTCACAGGGAGATATCTGTACACTGACTGGTGTCTCTCAGTCCCCTCTCTCTCTCTCTCTCAGGGAGATATCTGTACACTGACTGGTGTCTCTCAGTCCCCTCTCTCTCTCTCAGGGAGATATCTGTACACTGACTGGTGTCTCTCAGTCCCCTCTCTCTCTCTCTGGGAGATATCTGTACACTGACTGGTGTCTCTCAGTCCCCTCTCTCTCTCTCTCTCAGGGAGATATCTGTACACTGACTGGTGTCTCTCAGTCCCCTCTGTCTCTCTCAGGGAGATATCTGTACACTGACTGGTGTCTCTCAGTCCCCTCTCTCTCTCTCTCTCAGGGAGATATCTGTACACTGACTGGTGTCTCTCAGTCCCCTCTCTCTCTCAGGGAGATATCTGTACACTGACTGGTGTCTCTCAGTCCCCTCTCTCTCTCTCTCAGGGGGATATCTGTACACTGACTGGTGTCTCTCAGTCCCCTCTCTCTCTCAGGGAGATATCTGTACACTGACTGGTGTCTCTCAGTCCCCTCTCTCTCTCTCAGGGAGATATCTGTACACTGACTGGTGTCTCTCAGTCCTCTCTCTCTCTCTCAGGGAGATATCTGCACACTGACTGGTGTCTCTCAGTCCCCCCTCTCTCTCAGGGAGATATCTGTACACTGACTGGTGTCTCTCAGTCCTCTCTCCCTCTCTCAGGGAGATATCTGTACACTGACTGGTGTCTCTCAGTCCCCTCTCTCTCAGGGAGATATCTGTACACTGACTGGTGTCTCACAGTCCCCTCTCTCTCTCAGGGAGATATCTGTACACTGACTGGTGTCTCTCAGTCCCCTCTGTCTCCCTCAGGGGGATATCTGTACACTGACTGGTGTCTCTCAGTCCCCTCTCTCTCTCAGGGAGATATCTGTACACTGACTGGTGTCTCTCAGTCCTCTCTCTCTCTCAGGGAGATATCTGTACACTGACTGGTGTCTCTCAGTCCCCTCTCTCTCTCTCAGGGAGATATCTGTACACTGACTGGTGTCTCTCAGTCCCCTCTCTCTCTCTCCCTCAGGGAGATATCTGTACACTGACTGGTGTCTCTCAGTCCCCTCTCTCTCTCTCAGGGAGATATCTGTACACTGACTGGTGTCTCTCAGTCCCCACTCTCTGGGGGATATCTGTACACTGACTGGTGTCTCTCAGTCCCCTCTCTCTGGGGGATATCTGTACACTGACTGGTGTCTCTCAGTCCCCCCTCTCTCTCAGGGAGATATCTGTACACTGACTGGTGTCTCTCAGTCCCCTCTCTCTCTCTCAGGGAGATATCTGTACACTGACTGGTGTCTCTCAGTCCTCTCTCTCTCTCTCTCAGGGAGATATCTGTACACTGACTGGTGTCTCTCAGTCCCCTCTCTCTCTCAGGGAGATATCTGTACACTGACTGGTGTCTCTCAGTCCCCTCTCTCTCTCTCAGTGGGATGTCTGTACACTGACTGGTGTCTCTCAGTCCCCTCTCACTCTCTCTCAGGGAGATATCTGTACACTGACTGGTGTCTCTCAGTCCCCTCTCTCTCTCTCAGGGAGATATCTGTACACTGATTGGTGTCTCTCAGTCCCCTCTCTCTCTCCCTCAGGGAGATATCTGTACACTGACTGGTGTCTCTCAGTCCCCTCTCTCTCTCTCTCAGGGAGATATCTGTACACTGACTGGTGTCTCTCAGTCCCCTCTCTCTCTCAGGGAGATATCTGTACACTGACTGGTGTCTCTCAGTCCTCTCTCTCTCTCAGGGAGATATCTGTACACTGACTGGTGTCTCTCAGTCCTCTCTCTCAGGGAGATATCTGTACACTGACTGGTGTCTCTCAGTCCCCTCTCTCTCTCAGGGAGATATCTGTACACTGACTGGTGTCTCTCAGTCCTCTCTCTCAGGGAGATATCTGTACACTGACTGGTGTCTCTCAGTCCCCTCTCTCTCTCTCAGGGAGATATCTGTACACTGACTGGTGTCTCTCAGTCCCCTCTCTCTCTCAGGGAGATATCTGTACACTGACTGATGTCTCTCAGTCCCCTGTCTCTCTCTCTGGGAGATATCTGTACACTGACTGGTGTCTCTCAGTCCCCTCTCTCTCTCTCTCTCAGGGAGATATCTGTACACTGACTGGTGTCTCTCAGTCCCCTCTGTCTCTCTCAGGGAGATATCTGTACACTGACTGGTGTCTCTCAGTCCCCTCTCTCTCTCTCTCTCAGGGAGATATCTGTACACTGACTGGTGTCTCTCAGTCCCCTCTCTCTCTCAGGGAGATATCTGTACACTGACTGGTGTCTCTCAGTCCCCTCTCTCTCTCTCTCAGGGGGATATCTGTACACTGACTGGTGTCTCTCAGTCCCCTCTCTCTCTCAGGGAGATATCTGTACACTGACTGGTGTCTCTCAGTCCCCTCTCTCTCTCTCAGGGAGATATCTGTACACTGACTGGTGTCTCTCAGTCCTCTCTCTCTCTCTCAGGGAGATATCTGTACACTGACTGGTGTCTCTCAGTCCCCCCTCTCTCTCAGGGAGATATCTGTATACTGACTGGTGTCTCTCAGTCCTCTCTCCCTCTCTCAGGGAGATATCTGTACACTGACTGGTGTCTCTCAGTCCCCTCTCTCTCAGGGAGATATCTGTACACTGACTGGTGTCTCTCAGTCCCCCCTCTCTCTCTCAGGGAGATATCTGTACACTGACTGGTGTCTCTCAGTCCCCTCTGTCTCTCTCAGGGGGATATCTGTACACTGACTGGTGTCTCTCAGTCCCCTCTCTCTCTCAGGGAGATATCTGTGCACTGACTGGTGTCTCTCAGTCCTCTCTCTCTCTCAGGGAGATATCTGTACACTGACTGGTGTCTCTCAGTCCCCTCTCTCTCTCTCAGGGAGATATCTGTACACTGACTGGTGTCTCTCAGTCCCCTCTCTCTCTCTCCCTCAGGGAGATATCTGTACACTGACTGGTGTCTCTCAGTCCCCACTCTCTCTCAGGGAGATATCTGTACACTGACTGGTGTCTCTCAGTCCCCACTCTCTCTCAGGGAGATATCTGTACACTGACTGGTGTCTCTCAGTCCCCTCTCTCTCTCAGGGAGATATCTGTACACTGACTGGTGTCTCTCAGTCCCCTCTCTCTCTCTCAGGGAGATATCTGTACACTGACTGGTGTCTCTCAGTCCCCACTCTCTGGGGGATATCTGTACACTGACTGGTGTCTCTCAGTCCCCTCTCTCTGGGGGATATCTGTACACTGACTGGTGTCTCTCAGTCCCCCCTCTCTCTCAGGGAGATATCTGTACACTGACTGGTGTCTCTCAGTCCCCTCTCTCTCTCTCTCAGGGAGATATCTGTACACTGACTGGTGTCTCTCAGTCCCCTCTCTCTCTCTCAGGGAGATATCTGTACACTGACTGGTGTCTCTCAGTCCCCTCTCTCTCTCAGGAAGATATCTGTACACTGACTGGTGTCTCTCAGTCCCCTCTCTCTCTCTCAGTGGGATGTCTGTACACTGACTGGTGTCTCTCAGTCCCCTCTCACTCTCTCTCAGGGAGATATCTGTACACTGACTGGTGTCTCTCAGTCCCCTCTCTCTCTCTCAGTGGGATGTCTGTACACTGACTGGTGTCTCTCAGTCCCCTCTCACTCTCTCTCAGGGAGATATCTGTACACTGACTGGTGTCTCTCAGTCCCCTCTCTCTCTCTCAGGGAGATATCTGTACACTGATTGGTGTCTCTCAGTCCCCTCTCTCTCTCTCTCAGGGAGATATCTGTACACTGACTGGTGTCTCTCAGTCCCCTCTCTCTCTCTCTCAGGGAGATATCTGTACACTGACTGGTGTCTCTCAGTCCCCTCTCTCTCTCAGGGAGATATCTGTACACTGACTGGTGTCTCTCAGTCCTCTCTCTCTCTCAGGGAGATATCTGTACACTGACTGGTGTCTCTCAGTCCTCTCTCTCAGGGAGATATCTGTACACTGACTGGTGTCTCTCAGTCCCCTCTCTCTCTCAGGGAGATATCTGTACACTGACTGGTGTCTCTCAGTCCCCTCTCTCTCTCTCAGGGAGATATCTGTACACTGACTGGTGTCTCTCAGTCCCCTCTCTCTCTCAGGGAGATATCTGTACACTGACTGGTGTCTCTCAGTCCCCTCTCTCTCTCAGGGAGATATCTGTACACTGACTGGTGTCTCTCAGTCCCCTCTCTCTCTCTCAGGGAGATATCTGTACACTGACTGGTGTCTCTCAGTCCCCTCTCTCTCTCTCAGGGAGATATCTGTACACTGACTGGTGTCTCTCAGTCCCCTCTCTCTCTCAGGGAGATATCTGTACACTGACTGGTGTCTCTCAGTCCTCTCTCTCTCAGGGAGATATCTGTACACTGACTGGTGTCTCTCAGTCCTCTCTCTCTCTCTCAGGGAGATATCTGTACACTGTCTGGTGTCTCTCAGTCCCCTCTCTCTCTCTCAGGGAGATATCTGTACACTGACTGGTGTCTCTCAGTCCCCTCTCTCTCTCTCAGGGAGATATCTGTACACTGACTGGTGTCTCTCAGTCCCCTCTCTCTCTCAGGGAGATATCTGTACACTGACTGGTGTCTCTCAGTCCCCTCTCTCTCTCAGGGAGATATCTGTACACTGACTGGTGTCTCTCAGTCCTCTCTCTCTCAGGGAGATATCTGTACACTGACTGGTGTCTCTCAGTCCTCTCTCTCTCTCTCAGGGATATATCTGTACACTGTCTGGTGTCTCTCAGTCCCCTCTCTCTCTCTCAGGGAGATATCTGTACACTGACTGGTGTCTCTCAGTCCCCTCTCTCTCTCTCTCAGGGAGATATCTGTACACTGACTGGTGTCTCTCAGTCCTCTCTCTCTCTCAGGGGGATATCTGTACACTGACTGGTGTCTCTCAGTCCTCTCTCTCTCTCAGGGGGATATCTGTACACTGACTGGTGTCTCTCAGTCCCCTCTCTCTCTCGGGGAGATATCTGTACACTGACTGGTGTCTCTCAGTCCTCTCTCTCTCTCTCTCAGGGAGATATCTGTACACTGACTGGTGTCTCTCAGTCCTCTCTCTCTCTCAGGGAGATATCTGTACACTGACTGGTGTCTCTCAGTCCCCTCTCTCTCTCAGTGAGATATCTGTACACTGACTGGTGTCTCTCAGTCCCCTCTCTCTCTCTCTCTCTCAGTGAGATATCTGTACACTGACTGGTGTCTCTCAGTCCCCCCTCTCTCTCTCTCAGGGAGATATCTGTACACTGACTGGTGTCTCTCAGTCCCCTCTCTCTCTCTCAGGGAGATATCTGTACACTGACTGGTGTCTCTCAGTCCCTCTCTCAGGGAGATATCTGTACACTGACTGGTGTCTCTCAGTCCTCTCTCTCTCTCTCAGGGAGATATCTGGACACTGACTGGTGTCTCTCAGTCCTCTCTCTCTCTCTCTCAGGGAGATATCTGTACACTGACTGGTGTCTCTCAGTCCTCTCTCTCTCTCTCAGGGAGATATCTGTACACTGACTGGTGTCTCTCAGTCCCCTCTCTCTCTCTCTCTGGGAGATATCTGTACACTGACTGGTGTCTCTCAGTCCCCTCTCTCTCTCTCTCAGGGAGATATCTGTACACTGACTGGTGTCTCTCAGTCCTCTCTCTCTCTCAGGGGGATATCTGTACACTGACTGGTGTCTCTCAGTCCCCTCTCTCTCTCTCAGGGAGATATCTGTACACTGACTGGTGTCTCTCAGTCCCCTCTCTCTCTCAGGGAGATATCTGTACACTGACTGGTGTCTCTCAGTCCCCTCTCTCTCTCTCTCAGGGAGATATCTGTACACTGACTGGTGTCTCTCAGTCCTCTCTCTCTCAGGGAGATATCTGTACACTGACTGGTGTCTCTCAGTCCCCTCTCTCTCTCAGGGAGATATCTGTACACTGACTGGTGTCTCTCAGTCCCCTCTCTCTCTCTCTCAGGGAGATATCTGTACACTGACTGGTGTCTCTCAGTCCCTTCTCTCTCAGGGAGATATCTGTATACTGACTGGTGTCTCTCAGTCCCCTCTCTCTCTCTCAGGGAGATATCTGTACACTGACTGGTGTCTCTCAGTCCCCTCTCTCTCTCTCTCTCTCTCTCAGGGAGATATCTGTACACTGACTGGTGTCTCTCAGTCCCCTCTCTCTCTCTCAGGGAGATATCTGTACACTGACTGGTGTCTCTCAGTCCCCTCTCTCTCTCTCAGGGAGATATCTGTACACTGACTGGTGTCTCTCAGTCCCCTCTCTCTCTCAGGGAGATATCTGTACACTGACTGGTGTCTCTCAGTCCCCTCTCTCTCTCTCTCAGGGAGATATCTGTACACTGACTGGTGTCTCTCAGTCCTCTCTCTCTCAGGGAGATATCTGTACACTGACTGGTGTCTCTCAGTCCCCTCTCTCTCTCAGGGAGATATCTGTACACTGACTGGTGTCTCTCAGTCCCCTCTCTCTCTCTCTCAGGGAGATATCTGTACACTGACTGGTGTCTCTCAGTCCCTTCTCTCTCAGGGAGATATCTGTATACTGACTGGTGTCTCTCAGTCCCCTCTCTCTCTCTCAGGGAGATATCTGTACACTGACTGGTGTCTCTCAGTCCCCTCTCTCTCTCTCTCTCTCTCTCTCAGGGAGATATCTGTACACTGACTGGTGTCTCTCAGTCCCCTCTCTCTCTCTCAGGGAGATATCTGTACACTGACTGGTGTCTCTCAGTCCCCTCTCTCTCTCTCTCAGGGAGATATCTGTACACTGACTGGTGTCTCTCAGTCCCCTCTCTCTCTCAGGGAGATATCTGTACACTGACTGGTGTCTCTCAGTCCCCTCTCTCTCTCTCAGGGAGATATCTGTACACTGACTGGTGCCTCTCAGTCCCCTCTCTCTCTCTCAGGGAGATATCTGTACACTGACTGGTGTCTCTCAGTCCCCTCTCTCTCTCAGGGAGATATCTGTACACTGACTGGTGTCTCTCAGTCCTCTCTCTCTCTCTCTCAGGGAGATATCTGTACACTGACTGGTGTCTCTCAGTCCCCTCTCTCTCTCTCTCTCAGGGAGATATCTGTACACTGACTGGTGTCTCTCAGTCCCCCCTCTCTCTCTCAGTGTGATGTCTACAGAGCGACCCATGGTCAGAGCTGGGCCCATCTCGAGTTGTCCTTCACAATATTACCTCAAGCTTCCCGAGATATTTGCCGGACTTGTCCATCAGTGAATGTCTCATGAAGATTTGCAAAGCCTCCTTGTGATTTTGACTGTACGATTCAGCGACATCGACAAGTTTGCTGGACAGACCGGGTGACTGACTTCCCGCCATCTTGTCGAAGTGTTCCAACGCTCTGGCAACTGCAGCCTCGTTTTCCAATTCCGCCATCCTCGCAACACTGCTGTCCACACACGGAATGCCCTTCCTGTTAAAGGCACTGGCGTAGTCCTCCAACAACACACTCAACACTGCGGCCAGAAAGGCATCGATCAATAATCCCAATCCCCTTCCCGTTCACTCCCACTGTACACAATCCCAATCCCCTTCCCGTTCACTCCCACTGTACACAATCCCAATCCCCTTCCCGTTCACTCCCACTGTACACAATCCCAATCCCCTTCCCGTTCACTCCCACTGTACACAATCCCAATCCCCTTCCCGTTCACTCCCACCGTACACAATCCCAATCCCCTTCCCGTTCACTCCCACCGTACACAATCCCAAACCCCTTCCCGTTCACTCCCACTGTACACAATCCCAATCCCCTTCCCGTTCACTCCCACTGTACACAGTCCCAATCCCCTTCCCGTTCACTCCCACTGTACACAATCCCAGTCCCCTTCCCGTTCACTCCCACTGTACACAATCCCAATCCCCTTCCCGTTCACTCCCACTGTACACAATCCCAATCCCCTTCCCGTTCGCTCCAACTGTACACAATCCCAATCCCAATCCCCTTCCCGTTCACTCCCACTGTACACAATCCCAATCCCCTTCCTGTTCACTCCCACTGTACACAATCCCAATCCCCTTCCCGTTCACTCCCACTGTACACAATCCCAATCCGCTTCCCGTTCACTCCCACTGTACACAATCCCAAACCCTGTCCCGTTCCCTCCCACTGTACACAATCCCAATCCCAATGCCCTTCCCGTTCCCTCCCACTGTCCACAATCCCAATCCCAATGCCCTTCCCGTTCACTCCCACTGTACGCAATCCCAATCCCCTTCCCATTCACTCCCACTGTACACAATCCCAATCCCCTTCCCGTTCGCTCCCACTGTACACAATCCCAATGCCCTTCCCGTTCCCTCCCACTGTACACAATCCCAATCCCAATGCCCTTCCCGTTCCCTCCCACTGTCCACAATCCCAATCCCAATGCCCTTCCCGTTCACTCCCACTGTACGCAATCCCAATCCCCTTCCCATTCACTCCCACTGTACACAATCCCAATCCCCTTCCCGTTCGCTCCCACTGTACACAATCCCAATCCCCTTCCCGTTCACTCCCACTGTACACAATCCCAATCCCCTTCCCGTTCACTCCCACTGTACACAATCCCAATGCCCTTCCCGTTCACTCCCACTGTACACAATCACAATCCCCTTCCCGTTCACTCCCACTGTACACAATCCCAATCCCAAACCCCTTCCCGTTCACTCCCACTGTACACAATCCCAATCCCCTTCCCGTTCACTCCCACTGTACACAATCCCAATCCCCTTCCCGTTCACTCCCACTGTACACAATCCCAATCCCCTTCCCGTTCACTCCCACTGTACACAATCCCAATCCCCTTCCCGTTCACTCCCACTGTACACAATCCCAATCCCCTTCCCGTTCACTCCCACTGTACACAATCCCAATCCCCTTCCCGTTCACTCCCACTGAACACAATCCCAATCCCCTTCCCGTTCACTCCCACTGTACACAATCCCAATCCCCTTCCCGTTCACTCCCACTGTACACAATCCCAATCCCCTTCCCGTTCACTCCCACTGTACACAATCCCAATTCCCTTCCCGTTCGCTCCCACTGTATACAATCCCAATCCCAATCCCTTTCCCGTTCACTCCCATTGTACACAATCCCAATCCCCTTCCCGTTGATTCCCACTGTACACAATCCCAATCCCCTTCCCGTTCGATCCCACTGTATACAATCCCAATCCCAAACCCCTTCCCGTTCACTCCCACTGTACACAATCCCAATCCCCTTCCCGTTCACTCCCACGGTACACAATCCCAATCCCCTTCCCGTTCACTCCCACTGTGCACAATCCCAATCCCCTTCCCGTTCACTCCCACTGTCCACAATCCCAATACCCTTCCCGTTCCCTCCCACTGTACACAATCCCAATCCCCTTCCCGTTCACTCCCACGGTACACAATCCCAAGCTCCTTCCCGTTCACTCCCACTGTACACAATCCCAATCCCATTCCCGTTCACTCCGACTGTACACAATCCCAATCCCCTTCCCGTTCACTCCCACTGTACATAATCCCAATCCCCTTCCCGTTCACTCCCACTGTACACAATCCCAATCCCCTTCCCGTTCGATCCCACTGTATACAATCCCAATCCCAATCCCCTTCCCGTTCACTCCCACTGTACACAATCCCAATCCCCTTCCCGTTCACTCCCACAGTACACAATCCCAATCCCCTTCCCGTTCACTCCCACTGTCCACAATCCCAATCCCCTTCCCGTTCACTCCCACTGTACACAATCCCAATCCCCTTCCCGTTCACTCCCACGGTACACAATCCCAATCTCCTTCCCGTTCACTCCCACGGTACACAATCCCAATCCCATTCCCGTTCACTCCGACTGTACACAATCCCAATCCCCTTCCCGTTCACTCCCACTGTACACAATCCCAATCTCCTTCCCATTCACTCCCACTGTACACAATCCCAATCCCCTTCCCGTTCACTCCGACTGTACACAATCCCGAATCCCTTTCCTGTTCACTCCCACTGTACACAATCCCAATCCCCTTCCCGTTCGCTCCCACTGTACACAATCCCAATCCCCTTCCCGTTCACTCCCACTGTACACAATCCCAATCCCCTTCCCGTTCACTCCCACTGTACACAATCCCAATCCCCTTCCCGTTCGCTCCCACTGTACACAATCCCAATCCCCTTCCCGTTCATTCCCACTGTACACAATCCCAATCCCCTTCCCGTTCACTCCCACTGTACACAATCCCAATCCCCTTCCCGTTCACTCCCACTGTACACAATCCCAATCCCCTTCCCGTTCACTCCCACTGTACACAATCCCAATCCCAAACCCTTCCCGTTCACTCCCACTGTACACAATCCCAATCCCCTTCCCGTTCACTCCCACTGTACACAATCCCAATTCCCTTCCCGTTCACTCCCACTGTACACAATCCCTATCCGCTTCCCGTTCGCTCCCACTGTACACATTCCCAATGAACTCTGTCCCTTGTGTTCGGGATACTCACTCTTTCCCGTGACGTGGTGACCCTCCAGAGTTGTCTTGACTTTCGCCTTGGTGTGAATGTACTCTGAGAATCTTGCAAACTCTGCCACGAATTTCTCGTCCAGCTCTGTATCGGGCAGTTCCTGCAGGCACTTGAGTTTCCTCCCAGCGGCAGGACACTCAAAGGCAAAGCAATGACGTGACGGGAAGTATTCCCGCAGGCAACTGCGGAGGAAGTTGTTGTCCTGAGCCTTGGCTGTCGCCTCTGTTGAGAGATCGGTTGTGATTACAACATCACCACATGCGCTTGCCCCAGTCCACTCAGTCCCTCTCCACATCTCTCCTCGCCATCTCTCTGCCCGTCTCCTCCTCTCCCTCCATCTCCTTGCCTCTCTCCACCTCCTCCGCCTTCTCCCCCGCTCATTCTTCTCCTCCCTATCTCCCACTCCTCTCCCTTCTTCCCTGTCTGAATCCCCCCCTCCCGCAGCTCTCCGTCTGCTGCCCCCCCTCCCTCACTCCAACTCCCCAAATCCTCTGTGCCAAAGAATCATAGAACCCCGACAGTGCAAGGGGAGGCCATTCAGCCCATCGAGCCTGCACCCGCAACATTCCCACCCAGACCCGATCCCCGTATCCACCCTGCTAGTCTCCCTGACACTAAGGGACAATTTAGCATGGCCAATCCCCCTAACCCGCACATCTTTGGACACTAAGGGACAATTTAGCATGGCCAATCCCCCTAACCCGCACATCTTTGGACACTAAGGGACAATTTAGCATGGCCAATCCACCTAACCTGCACATCTTTGGACACCAAGGGACAATTTAGCATGGCCAATCCCCCTAACCTGCACATCTTTGGACACTAAGGGACAATTTACCATGGCCAATCCACCTAACCTACACATCATTGGACACTAAGAGACAATTTAGCATGGCCAATCCACCTAACCTACACATCTTTGGACACTAAAGGACAATTTGGCATGGCCAATCCACCTAACCCGCACATCATTGGACACTAAGGGACAGTTTAGCATGGCCAATCCACCTAACCTCCACATCTTTGGACACTAAAGGACAATTTGGCATGGCCAATCCCCCTAACCCACACATCTTTGTACACGAAGGGACAATTTAGCATGGCCAATCCACCCAACCTACACATCTTTCGACACTAAGGGGCAATTGAGCATGGCCAATCCACCTAACCTGCACATCTTTGGTCACTAAGGGGCAACTTAGCACGGCCAATCCCCCTAACCTACACATCATTGGTCACGAAGGGGCAACTTAGCATGGCCAATCCCCCTAACCTACACATCTTTGGTCACGAAGGGGCAATTTAGCACGGCCAATCCACCTAACCTGCACATCTTTGGACACTAAGAGACAATTTAGCATGGCCAATCCACCTAACCTACACATCTTTGGACACTAAGGGGCAATTTAGCACGGCCAATCCACCTAACCTACACATCTTTGGACACTAAGAGGACAATTTACCATGGCCAATCCCCTAACCTGCACATCTTTGCACACTAAGGGACAATTTAGCATGGCCAATCCCCCTAACCTGCACATCTTTGGACACTAAGAGACAATTTAGCATGGCCAATCCACCTAACCTGCACATCTTTGGACACTAAGAGACAATTTAGCACGGCCAATCCACCTAACCTACACATCTTTGGACACTAAGGGACAATTTAGCATGGCCAATCCCCCTAACCTGCACATCTTTGGACACTAAGGGGCAATTTAGCACGGCCAATCCACCTAACCTACACATCTTTGGACACTAAGGGACAATTTAGCATGGCCAATCCCCCTAAGCTGCACAT
>NW_027590891.1:95000-149667 GCF_964213995.1 Mustelus asterias
GGAGTTTAAGAGCCGTGGGGTTATGCTGCAACTGTACAGGACCTTGGTGAGACCACATTTGGAATATTGTGTGCAGTTCTGGTCACCTCACTATGGGAAGGATGTGGAAGCGCTGGAGGGAGTGCAGAGGAGATTTACCAGGATGCTGCCTGGTTTGGAGGGTAGGTCATATGAGGAAAGGTTGAGGGAGCTGGGGCTGTTCTCTCTGGAGCGGAGGAGGCTGAGGGGAGACTTAATAGAGGTGTGTAAAATGATGAAGGGGATAGATAGAGTGAACGTTCAAAGACTATTTCCTCGGGTGGATGGAGCTATTACAAGGGGGCATAACTATAGGGTTCGTGGTGGGAGATATAGGAAGGATATCAGAGGTAGGTTCTTTACGCAGAGAGTGGTTGGGGTGTGGAATGGACTGCCTGCAGTGATAGTGGAGTCAAGACACTTTGGAAACATTTAAGCGGTTATTGGATAGGCACATGGAGCACACCAGGATGATAGGGAGTGGGATAGCTTGATCTTGGTTTCAGATAAAGCTCGGCACAACATCGTGGGCCGAAGGGCCTGTTCTGTGCTGTCCTGTTCTATGTTCTATAATAAACCAACTCAAAAACTGTGATCCAGATGTGTGTTCCCTGTGGAAAGTCCAGGTGTGTCAGTCCAGACGGGGCCAGTTAAGGATACTGGAGGTCCCTCAGGGACCCCTGTGTAATGATGTCCTTGCTGTTGTAGACAAACACACTGCAGAGGAGGACGGCTAAAACCATGATGGAGTGATCATTCTGTTCATCTCCCTGAGGGTAAAAGAGACAGGAGTGACAGGGTCATGTGATCAGCTGATTCCAAGCTCTCCTCCACCCACGCCCCCGCACCCCCTTACCCCACTCCTGCAGATTCCTGCTTAATATTCATTCGTGGGACATGGGCATAGCCCAACCCCGGTTGCCCTTGGAGGGTAGTTGACCCAACATCGTGGGTCACAGGTAGGCCGCACCAGGGGAAGGACAGCAGATTCCTTTCCCTGATGAGATACCAGGGAACCAGATGGGTTTTTCCCACAATGGGGTCATCTGTAGATTCTTAATTCCCAGATATTGTTATTGAATCGATATTGAAGGGGTGGCACAGTGGCACAGCGGGTTAGCGCTGCTGCCTCACAGCGCCAGGGACCCGGGTTCGATTCCCGGCTCGGGGGGTCACTCTCCGTGCGGAGTCTGCACCTTCTCCCCGTGTCTGCGTGGGTTTCCTCCGGGTGCTCCGGTTTCCTCCCACAGTCCGAAAGACGTGGCAGTTCGGATGCATTGGGCCGTGCTAAATTCTCCCTCAGTGTTACCCGAACAGGTGCCAGAGTGTGTGGCGATTTTGGGGGAATTTCACAGTAACTTCATTGCAGTGTGAGTGAGGGAACCATGGTTCACGAAAGAGGTGGAATGTCTTGTGAAAAGGAAGAGGGAAGCTTATGCAGGGATGAGGAAACAAGGTTCAGATGGCTCGATTGAGGGTTACAAGTTAGCAAGGAACGAGCTGAAAAAGGGGCTGAGGAGAGCTAGGAGGGGACACGAGAAGTCCTTGGCGGGTCGGATCAAGAAAAACCCCAAGGCTTTTTACTCTTACGTGAAGAATAAAAGAATGACCAGGGTGAGGTTAGGGCCGGTCAAGGACAGTAGTGGGAACTTGTGTATGGAATCAGTAGAGATAGGCGAGGTGATGAATGAATACTTTTCTTCAGTGTTCACCAAGGAGAGGGGCCATGTTTTTGAGGAAGAGAAGGTGTTACAGGCTAATAGGCTGGAGGAAATAGATGTTCGGAGGGAGGATGTCTTGGCAGTTTTGAATAAACTGAAGGTCGATAAGTCTCCTGGGCCTGATGAAATATATCCTAGGATTCTTTGGGAGGCAACGGATGAGATTGCAGAGCCTTTGGCTTTGATCTTTGGGTCCTCACTGTCCACGGGGATGGTGCCAGAGGACTGGAGAATGGCGAATGTTGTTCCTCTGTTTAAGAAAGGGAATAGAAATGACCCTGGTAATTATAGACCGGTTAGTCTTACTTCGGTGGTTGGTAAATTGATGGAAAAGGTCCTTAGGGATGGGATTTACGACCATTTAGAAAGATGCGGATTAATCCGGGATAGTCAGCACGGATTCGTGAAGGGCAAGTCGTGCCTCACAAATTTGATAGAATTTTTTGAGGAGGTAACTAAGTGTGTTGATGAAGGTAGGGCAGTTGATGTCATATACATGGATTTTAGTAAGGCGTTTGATAAAGTCCCCCATGGTTGGCTTATGATGAAAGTAAGGAGGTGTGGGATAGAGGGAAAGTTGGCCGATTGGATAGGTAACTGGCTGTCTGATCGAAGACAGAGGGTGGTGGTGGATGGAAAATTTTCGGACTGGAGGCAGGTTGCTAGCGGAGTGCCGCAGGGATCAGTGCTTGGTCCTCTGCTCTTTGTGATTTTTATTAATGACTTAGAGGAGGGGGCTGAAGGGTGGATCAGTAAATTTGCTGATGACACCAAGATTGGTGGAGTAGTGGATGAGGTGGAGGGCTGTTGTAGGCTGCAAAGAGACATAGATAGGATGCAAAGCTGGGCTGAAAAATGGCAAATGGAGTTTAACCCTGATAAATGTGAGGTGATTCATTTTGGTAGGACAAATTTAAATGTGGATTACAGGGTCAAAGGTAGGGTTCTGAAGACTGTGGAGGAACAGAGAGATCTTGGGGTCCATATCCACAGATCTCTAAAGGTTGCCAGTCAAGTGGATAGAGCTGTGAAGAAGGCCTATAGTGTGTTAGCTTTTATTAACAGGGGGTTGGAGTTTAAGAGCCGTGGGGTTATGCTGCAACTGTACAGGACCTTGGTGAGACCACATTTGGAATATTGTGTGCAGTTCTGGTCACCTCACTATAAGAAGGATGTGGAAGCGCTGGAAAGAGTGCAGAGGAGATTTACCAGGATGCTGCCTGGTTTGGAGGGTAGGTCTTATGAGGAAAGGTTGAGGGAACTAGGGCTGTTCTCTCTGGAGCGGAGGAGGCTGAGGGGAGACTTAATAGAGGTTTATAAACTGATGAAGGGGATAGATAGAGTGAACGTTCAAAGACTATTTCCTCGGGTGGATGGAGCTAATACAAGGGGGCATAACTATAGGGTTCGTGGTGGGAGATACAGGAAGGATATCAGAGGTAGGTTCTTTACGCAGAGAGTGGTTGGGGTGTGGAATGGACTGCCTGCAGTGATAGTGGAGTCAGACACTTTAGGAACATTTAAGCGGTTTTTGGATAGGCACATGGAGCACACCAGGATGATAGGGAGTGGGATAGCTTGATCTTGGTTTCAGATAAAGCTCGGCACAACATCGTGGGCCGAAGGGCCTGTTCTGTGCTGTACTGTTCTATGTTCAGTGTTACCCGAACAGGTGCCAGAGTGTGGGCGATTTGGGGGAATTCCACAGTAACTTCATTGCAGTGTTAATGTCAGCCTAACTTGTGACTACCGAATGGAGTCAAATTCAAATTTCACTGTCTGCCGTGGCGGGGATTCGAACCCGGGGTCTCCCAGAACATTAGCTGTGTTTCTGGATGAATAGTCGAGCGATCGATCACACCACAAGGCCCTCGCCTCCCCGTTACTGGCTGGCGACACCAAGGACCCCTCTGCACCCTGCCCTCGAAGGTCAGGTGCCAGTTCAGGGGCTGATATTCGACCGGGGGGGTTTTATCGATGGCCGCCCTGTCACGTCAGCAATGGTGAGGGAATTAGGAATGGGATTTGAAGTGGGCCAGAATGTTGGAATTCATAGTCCCACTTCAAAGAGACTTGGCCACTTGGAGATGCCAACGCAACTTCCTAAAAATTCATTCAGAGAGTCATAGAGGTTTACAGCATGGGAAACAGGCCCTTCGGCCCAACTTGTCCATGCCACCCTTTCTTTTAAAACCCCTAAGCTAATCCCAATTGCCCGCGTTTGGCCCATATCCCTCTGTACCCATCGTACCCATGTAACTGTCTTTTTAAAAGACAAAATTGTACCCGCCTCTACTACTGCCTCTGGCAGCTCGTTCCAGACACTCACCACCCTCTGTGTGAAACAATTGCCCCTCTGGACCCTTTTGTATCTCTCCCCTCTCACCTTAAACCTATACCCTCTAGTTTTAGACTCCCCTACCTTTGGGAAAAGATATTGACTATCTAGCTGATCTGTGCCCCTCATTATTTTATAGACCTCTATAAGATCACCCCTCAGCCTCCGACGCTCCAGAGAAAAAAGTCCCAGTCCATCCAGCTTCTCCTTATAACTCAAACCGTCAAGTCCCGGTCGCATCCTAGTAAATCTCTTCTGCACTCTTTCTAGTTTAATAATATCCTTTCTATAATAGGGTGACCAGAACTGTACACAGTATTCCAAGTGTGGCCTTACCAATGTCTTGTACAACTTCAACAAGACGTCCCAACTCCTGTATTCAATGTTCTGACCGATGAAACCAAGCATGCCGAATGCCTTCTTCACCACTCTGTCCACCTGTGACTCCACTTTCAAGGAGCTATGAACATGTCACCCCGAGATCTCTTTGTTCTGTAACTCTCCCCAACGCCCGACCATTAACTGAGTAAGTCCTGCCCTGGTTCGATCGACCAAAATGCATCACCTCGCATTTATTGCATTCGTGGGACATGGGAGCCGCTGGCTGTCCAGCAAAGAGCAAAGAACAGTACAGCACAGGAAACAGGCCCTTCGGCCCTCCAAGCCTGTGCCGCTCCTTGGTCCAACTAGACCAATCGTTTGTATCCCTCCATTCCCAGGCTGCTCATGTGACTATCCAGGTAAGTCTTAAACGATGTCAGCGTGCCTGCCTCCACCACCCTACTTGGCAGCGCATTCCAGGCCCCCACCACCCTCTGTGTAAAAAACATCCCTCTAATATCTGAGTTATACCTCGCCCCTCTCACCTTGAGCCCGTGACCCCTCGTGATCGTCACCTCCGACCTGGGAAAAAGCTTCCCACCGTTCACCCTATCTATCCCCTTCATAATCTTGTACACCTCTATTAGATCTCCCCTCATCCTCCGTCTTTCCAGGGAGAACAACCCCAGTCTACCCAATCTCTCCTCATAGCTAAGACCCTCCATACCAGGCAACATCCTGGTAAACCTTCTCTGCACTCTCTCTAAAGCCTCCACGTCCTTCTGGTAGTGCGGCGACCAGAACTGGACGCAGTACTCCAAATGTGGCCTAACCAGCGTTCTATACAGCTGCATCATCAGACTCCAGC
This sequence comes from Mustelus asterias, assembly GCF_964213995.1. NCBI lineage: Eukaryota > Metazoa > Chordata > Chondrichthyes > Carcharhiniformes > Triakidae > Mustelus > Mustelus asterias. The sequence continues at coordinate 100,267 of NW_027590891.1, forward strand.
TTTTATACTCGATACCCCGTCCTATAAAGGCAAGCATACCATATGCCTTCTTCACCACCTTCTCCACCTGTGTTGCCACCTTCAAGGATTTGTGGACTTGCACACCCAGGTCCCTCTGTGTTTCTATACTCCTGATGACTCTGCCATTTATTGTATAACTCCTCCCTACATTATTTCTTCCAAAATGCATCACTTCGCATTTATCCGGATTAAACTTAAGCATTTACTGACCATCCCCTAGTTGCCCCTTGAGAAGGTGGTGGTGAGCCGCCATCTTGAATCGCTGCAGTTCCCGTGTTGTGGGTTGGCCCTCAATGGCGTCCGGGAGGGAATTCCAGGATTTTGACCCGGCGACTGTGAAGGAACGGCCGATTATATCTCCGAGTCGGGACGGTGAGTGACTCGGAGAGGAACCTCCAGGTGGTGGGTGTTCCCCATGTATCTGCTGCCCTTGTCCTTCTGGATGGAAGTGGTCGTGTGTTCGGAAGGTGCTGTCTGAGGGTCTTCGGTGAGTTGCTGCAGTGCATCTTGTCGATGGTACACACTGCTGCTACTGAGCGTGGGTGGTGGAGGGAGTGGATGTTTGTGGTTAGTGTGTCGATCGAGCGGGGCTGCTTTGTCCTGGATGGTGTTTCTCGAGTGTTGTTGGGAGCCTCATCCATCCAGGCGAGTGGGGAGTGTTCCATCACACTCCTGCCTTGTGTTAGACAATCCACAGAACCCCGACGGGGCGGAGGGAGGCCATTCAGCCCATCTAGTCGGCACCCACCACAATCCCACCCCGGCCCTATTCCTGCAACCCCACACATTTACCCTGCTAACCCCCCTGACAATAAGGGGCAATTTCGCACGGCCAATCAACCCTCACATCTTTGGACTGTGGGAGGAAACCGGAGCACCCGGAGGAAACCCACGCGGACACGGGGAGAACGTGCAAACTCCACACAGACAGTGACCCGAGCCGTGAGGCAGCAGTGCTAACCCACTGTGCCACCCGTGCCTTGTCGACGGAAGCCCGATTGTGAAATGTCACCCTACTGTGATAACGGGTGGTTGTGAAATCAACCATGCAGCCCTAATCTCGTAACGGAAGCCCCCAGGCTTATATCAGTGTGAAATAGCAAGCGTTTCTATCTTTTTATGGTTTCATTCTTTGGTCTGGGAATTGAAAGGCTGGGTAGCCATTTTTGAACAGAATGAAAGAGTGGGGATGATATTCCATGGGTGAGAAGTGTGAGTCTCACCTTTTCCGGATCTCCGATGCCCTCACAGTCCAACAGGAGAAGTTGCTGCCCTGCCTTTTGTGGATGAGCCAAGCACCACATCCAGATGCCTTTGGTGTGAGACTGAACCGTGTGTCCCAGTGAGAAACCTTTGGAGAGAGAAGAGATTTGTCCTTTTATTAACAGATGAGGTGGGTGTCACTGGCAAAGCCTACATTTTGCCCACCCCAATTATCCTTGAACAGAGATGGCTTCTGAAGCTGGTAAAACATCACTGTGAGACTCTGGAGTCACATGTGGAGCTGGTGAGGACAGCAGATTTCCATCCCTAAAGGACATAAGTGAACCAGATGGGTTTTTCCAACAATCGATGTTCCTACCACAAGAATACAAATTTAGGAAGCGTGGAGGGGAACATGTCCCTGTCTACATCAACTGGGACAAAGTAGAAAGGGTCGAGAGCTTCAAGTTTTTAGGTGTCCAGATCACCAACAACCTGTCCCGGTCCCCCCCACGCCGACACTATAGTTAAGAAAGCCCCACCAACGCCTCTACTTTCTCAGGAGGCTAAGGAAATTCGGCATGTCCGCTCCGACTCTCACCAACCTTTACCAATGCACCATAGAAAGCATTCTTTGTGGTTGGATCACAGCTTACTATGGCTGCAGGGATCACTTGTTGCCTCTGTCCTGCAGTGACGCCCGGATCCCTCTGTCCCACAGTGACGCCCGGATCCCTCTGTCCCACAGTGACGCCCGGGTCCCTCTGTCCCGCAGCGAGGCCCAGATCCCTCTGTCCCACAGTGACGCCCGGGTCCCTCTGTCCCGCAGCGAGGCCCAGATCCCTCTGTCCCACAGCGACGCCCGGATCCCTCTGTCCCACAGCGACGCCCGGATCCCTCAGTCCCGCAGCGACGCCCGGATCCCTCTGTCCCACAGCGACGCCCGGATCCCTCAGTCCCGCAGCGACGCCCGGATCCCTCTGTCCCGCAGCGACGCCCGGATCCCTCTGTCCCACAGCGACGCCCGGATCCCTCTGTCCCGCAGCGACTCCCGGATCCCTCAGTCCCGCAGCGACGCCCGGATCCCTCTGTCCCACAGCGACGCCCGGATCCCTCTGTCCCACAGCGACGCCCGGATCCCTCTGTCCCACAGCGACGCCCGGATCCCTCTGTCCCACAGCGATGCCCGGATCCCTCAGTCCCGCAGCGACGCCCGGATCCCTCAGTCCCGCAGTGACACCCGGATCCCTCTGTCCCACAGCGACGCCCGGATCCCTCTGTCCCGCAGCGACGCCCGGATCCCGGATGTTAATTATCCATCTCCAGCATGAATAAAGGACACCAACTGCAGACAACACGGAGCCGACACAACATCCTGCAGAGAAACACGGTTAACATACATATATTCATGGTCACAAATATCTCAGATCCAGGAACTAACCAATTAGCCATCGCTGGGACAAGGCCGCTTTGGTTGTCCCGGACAAAGCCTGACTGATTTTGCGGGGGGGCTCAAAAGGTTAGGGTTGAGCAAATCGAGTCCAGGAGAGTTCTCTTACCCTTCTTAGACCTGGCCAGGCGGTTCAGGAGGTAGGATTTGCCACTCCGCGCAGGGCCCGACACAGCCACAACTACCAAGGGCATAGTACAGGCACGCAGCGTGAGAAGGGCAGACTGGTTAAGTTCCAACCTCCCATCTGAGTTTCCAACAAGTAGCATCGGATGCTCCATCATATCTCAAAGATCGATCTGTTAGAAAGGACAAAGGAGACATTCCACAGTGTAACTCTCTCCCGGGTATCTGTTATTCTATATATAAACCACCCCGAACCCCTCGATTAGATTCCAGTCTGTAACTCACTCCCGGGTATCTGTTATTCTATATATAAACCACCCCGAACCCCTCGATTAGATTCCAGTCTGTAACTCACTCCCGGGTATCTGTTATTCTGTATATAAACCACCCCGAACCCCTCGATTAGATTCCAGTCTGTAACTCACTCCCGGGTATCTGTTATTCTATATATAAACCACCCCGAACCCCTCGATTAGATTCCAGTCTGTAACTCTCTCCCGGGTATCTGTTATTCTATATATAAACCACCCCGAACCCCTCGATTAGATTCCAGTCTGTAACTCTCTCCCGGGTATCTGTTATTCTATATATAAACCACCCCGAACCCCTCGATTAGATTCCAGTCTGTAACTCACTTCCGGGTATCTGTTATTCTATATATAAACCACGCCGACCCCCTCGATTAGATTCCAGTCTGTAACTCTCTCCCGGGTATCTGTTATTCTATATATAAACCACCCCGAACCCCTCGATTAGATTCCAGTCTGTAACTCACTCCCGGGTATCTGTTATTCTATATATAAACCACACCGAACACCTCGATTAGATTCCAGTCTGTAACTCACTCCCGGGTATCTGTTATTCTATATATAAACCACCCCGAACCCCTCGATTAGATTCCAGTCTGTGACTCACTCCCGGGTATCTGTTATTCTATATATAAACCACCCCGAACCCCTCGATTAGATTCCAGTCTGTAACTCACTCCCGGGTATCTGTTATTCTATATATAAACCACCCCGAACCCCTCGATTAGATTCCAGTCTGTAACTCACTCCCGGGTATCTGTTATTCTATATATAAACCACCCCGAACCCCTCGATTAGATTCCAGTCTGTAACTCACTCCTGGGTATCTGTTATTCGATATATAAACCACCCCGAACCCCTCGATTAGATTCCAGTCTGTAACTCTCTCCCGGGTATCTGTTATTCTATATATAAACCACCCCGAACCCCTCGATTAGATTCCAGTCTGTAACTCACTCCCGGGTATCTGTTATTCTATATATAAACCACCCCGAACCCCTCGATTAGATTCCAGTCTGTAACTCACTCCTGGGGATCTGTTATTCTATATATAAACCATCCCGAACTCCTCGATTAGATTCCAGTCTGTAACTCACTCCCGGGTATCTGTTATTCTATATATAAACCACCCCGAACCCCTCGATTAGATTCCAGTCTGTAACTCGCTCCCGGGTATCTGTTATTCTATATATAAACCACCCCGGACCCCTCGATTAGATTCCAGTCTGTAACTCACTCCCGGGTATCTGTTATTCTATATATAAACCACCCCGAACCCCTCGATTAGATTCCAGTCTGTAACTCACTCCCGGGTATCTGTTATTCTATATATAAACCACCCCGAACCCCTCGATTAGATTCCAGTCTGTAACTCACTCCTGGGTATCTGTTATTCTATATATAAACCACCCCGAACCCCTCGATTAGATTCCAGTCTGTAACTCACTCCCGGGTATCTGTTATTCTATATATAAACCACCCCGAACCCCTCGATTAGATTCCAGTCTGTAACTCACTCCCGGGTATCTGTTATTCTATATATAAACCACCCGGAACCCCTCGATTAGATTCCAGTCTGTAACTCACTCCTGGGTATCTGTTATTCTATATATAAACCACCCCGAACCCCTCGATTAGATTCCAGTCTGTAACTCTCTCCCGGGTATCTGTTATTCTACATATAAACCACCCCGAACCCCTCGATTAGATTCCAGTCTGTAACTCACTCCTGGGTATCTGTTATTCTATATATAAACCATCCCGAACCCCTCGATTAGATTCCAGTCTGTAACTCTCTCCCAGGTATCTGTTATTCTATATATAAACCACCCCGAACCCCTCGATTAGATTCCAGTCTGTAACTCACTCCTGGGTATCTGTTATTCTATATATAAACCAGCCCGAACCCCTCGATTAGATTCCAGTCTGTAACTCACTCCCGGGTATCTGTTATTCTATATATAAACCATCCCGAACCCCTCGATTAGATTCCAGTCTGTAACTCACTCCCGGGTATCTGTTATTCTATATATAAACCACCCCGAACCCCTCGATTAGATTCCAGTCTGTAACTCACTCCCGGGTATCTGTTATTCTATATATAAACCAGCCCAAACCCCTCGATTAGATTCAAGTCTGTAACTCACTCCCGGGTATCTGTTATTCTATATATAAACCACCCCGAACCCCTCGATTAGATTCCAGTCTGTAACTCACTCCCGGGTATCTGTTATTCTATATATAAACCACCCCGAACCCCTCGATTAGATTCCAGTCTGTAACTCACCCCCGGGTATCTGTTATTCTATATATAAACCACCCTGAACCCCTCGATTAGATTCCAGTCTGTAAGTCATTCCCAGGTATCTGTTATTCTATATATAAACCACCCCGAACCCCTCGATTAGATTCCAGTCTGTAACTCACTCCCGGGGAGCTGTTATTCTATATATAAACCACCCCGAACCCCTCGATTAGATTCCAGTCTGTAACTCACTCCCGGGTATCTGTTATTCTATATATAAACCACCCCGAACCCCTCTATTAGATTCCAGTCTGTAACTCACTCCCGAGTATCTGTTATTCTATATATAAACCATCCCAAACCCCTCGATTAGATTCCAGTCGGTAACTCACTCCCGGGTATCTGTTATTCTATATATAAACCACCCCGAACCCCTCGCTTAGATTCCAGTCTGTAACTCACTCCGGGTATCTGTGATTCTATATATAAACCACCCCGAACCCCTCGCTTAGATTCCAGTCTGTAACTCACTCCGGGTATCTGTTATTCTATATATAAACCACCCCGAACCCCTCGATTAGATTCCAGTCTGTAACTCTCTCCCGGGTATCTGTTATTCTATATATAAACCACCCCGAACCCCTCGATTAGATTCCAGTCTGTAACTCACTCCCGGGTATCTGTTATTCTATATATAAACCACCCCGAACCCCTCGATTAGATTCCAGTCTGTAACTCACTCCTGGGTATCTGTTATTCTATATATAAACCACCCCGAACCCCTCGATTAGATTCCAGTCTGTAACTCTCTCCCGGGTATCTGTTATTCTATATATAAACCACACCGAACACCTCAATTAGATTCCAGTCTGTAACTCTCTCCCGGGTATCTGTTATTCTATATATAAACCACCCCGAAACCCTCGATTAGATTCCAGTCTGTAACTCACTCCTGGGTATCTGTTATTCTATATATAAACCATCCCGAACCCCTCGATTAGATTCCAGTCTGTAACTCTCTCCCAGGTATCTGTTATTCTATATATAAACCACCCCGAACCCCTCGATTAGATTCCAGTCTGTAACTCACTCCTGGGTATCTGTTATTCTATATATAAACCAGCCCGAACCCCTCGATTAGATTCCAGTCTGTAACTCACTCCCGGGTAACTGTTATTCTATATATAAACCACCCCGAACCCCTCGATTAGATTCCAGTCTGTAACTCACTCCCGGGTATCTGTTATTCTATATATAAACCACCCCGAACCCCTCGATTAGATTCCAGTCTGTAACTCACTCCCGGGTATCTGTTAATCTGTATATAAACCACCCCGAACCCCTCGATTAGATTCCAGTCTGTCACTCACTCCATGGTATCTATGATTCTATTTTTATCCCAGACAAAACCCCTTCCCGTTCACTCCCACTGTACACAATCCCAATCCCCTTCCCGTTCACTCCCACTGTCCACAATCCCAAACCCCTTCCCGTTCACTCCCACTGTACACAATCCCAATCCCCTTCCCGTTCACTCCCACTGTACACAATCCCAAACCCCTTCCCGTTCACTCCCACTCTACACAATCCCAATGGATCCCAATCCCCTTCCCGTTCACTCCCACTGTACACAATCCCAATCCAAATCCCCTTCCTGTTCACTCCCACTCTGCACAATCCCCTTGCAATCGATTGAAGGCACACACTTGTCAAGCAGGGCAACAAGACGGTGGGGGGAGTAAAGGTGAATGGGACCTCCTTACCTGGGTGAGCGTGGGAATCGGGATGGGTTATTCCGGCTCTCTCCTCCCTCGCTAATGCTCAGATGAGAGTGGGTGGTGTTCGGATCTGAGTTGATCGGATCTGCACTCACCAGCAACGCAGCTCCCAGTGGTACAACCCAAACTGCGTCTCTGCTTTTAACAAGAGTCGCTCGTTTCACTTTCTGTTGCAAAGGCCGTGACGAATGGAGCAGTCGATTCGAAGGTTGGTGTCGAGAACACACCTTAACAGCCCCTTCCGACATCAACAAGATAACAGCAGTTACAAACAGGCTTGGAATGTGCTGTGTCATCCCAGCAACAGAGTTCACGTCCGCCCTGGAACGCTGCCCTTCCCCATTCCCGATCTTTCCGCTGGCCAAGGTGCAGGAAATATTCACAGTCAATCAGACACTGGGGTCCTCACTTTGACAATGTCCTCTTCCCCCTCCCCCACCCCCCCCCCCCCCCCCCCGGGCCATGTCCTCTGTACCTCTCTCTCCCTCACATCCTGTATCCCGGTTCCTACTCACTCCACATATCAATGTGGCCTCTCCCCCCGCTCCCTGGGGAAAGGCGTTTCTCCTGAACTCTCTCTGGTTCTCCCTCTTTCCCCCCTCCCTCGCTCCCCCGTACCCCCCTCTACCCCTCTTTCCCCCCTCCCTCCCCTCTCTCTCCCCCTCCCTCACTCCCCCACCCCCCCCTCCCCCTCTCTATCTCCCCCCTCCTCCCTCTCTCTGCCTCCCTCTCTCCCCCTCTCTCTCCCCGCACTCTCTCTCCCCCTCTCTCTCCCCCCCTCTCTCTCCCCCCCTCTCTCTCCCCCCCCTCTCTCTTTCCCCTCTCTCTCCCCCCTCTCTCTCTCCCCCCTCCTCCCTCTCTCTTCCCCCCCTCCTTCCTCTCTCTTCCCCCTCCCTCTCTCTCTCTCCCACCCTCTCTCTCCCCCCCTCTCTCTCTCCCCCCTCCTCCTTCTCTCTCTCCCCCTCTCTCACCCCCTTCTCTCCCCCCCTCTCTCTCTCCCCCCCCCCTCCTCCCTCTCTCTCCCCCCCTCCCTTTCTCACCCCCCTCTCTCTCTCCCCCTCTCTCTCTCTCTCTCCTCTCTCCCCCTCCCCCTCTCCCTCTCTCCCACCCTCTCTCTCCCCCTCTCTGTCCCTCTCCCGCTCTCTCTGTCCCTCTCCCGCTCTCTCTGTCCCTCTCTCTCTTTCTCTGTCCCTCTCCTGCTCTCTCTGTCCGTCTCTCACTCTCTCTGTCCCTCTCTCACTCTCTCTGTCCCTCTCTCGCTCTCTCTGTCCCTCTCTCGCTCTCTCTGTCCCTCTCTCGCTCTCTCTGTCCCTCTCTCGCTCTCTCTGTCCCTCTCCCGCTCTCTCTGTCCCTCTCCCGCTCTCTCTGTCCCTCCCTCACTCTCTCTGTCCCTCTCTCGCTCTCTCTGTCCCTCCCTCACTCTCTCTGTCCCTCTCTCCCTCTCTCTGTCCCTCTCTCAGTCTCTCTGTCCCTCTCCCGCTCTCTCTGTCCCTCTCTCTGTCCCTCTCTCGCTCTCTCTGTCCCTCCCTCACTCTCTCTGTCCCTCCCTCACTCTCTCTGTCCCTCTCCCGCTCTCTCTGTCCCTCTCTCCTCTCTCTGTCCCTCTCTCGCTCTCTCTGTCCCTCTCTCGCTCTCTCTGTCCCTTCGTCACTCGCTCTGTCCCTCTTCTGCTCTCTCTGTCCCTCTCCCGCTCTCTCTGTCCCCCTCTCTCTCTCTCTGTCCCTCTCTCACTCTCTCTGTCCCTCTCTCACTCTCTCTGTCCCTCTCCCGTTCTCTCTGTCCCTCTCCCGTTCTCTCTGTCCCTCTCTCACTCTCTCTGTCCCTCTCCCGCTCTCTCTGTCCCTCTCCCGCGCTCTCTGTCCCTCTCCCGCGCTCTCTGTCCCTCTCTCACTCTCTCTGTCCCTCTCCCGCTCTCTCTGTCCCTCTCTCCTCTCTCTGTCCCTCTCTCGCTCTCTCTGTCCCTCTCTCGCTCTCTCTGTCCCTCTCTCGCTCTCTCTGTCTCTCTCTCTCTGTCCCTCTCTCTCTCTCTCTGTCCCTCTCTCGCTCTCTCTCTCTGTCCCTCTCTCGCTCTCGCTGTCCCTCTCTCTCTCTGTCTCTCCCTCTCTCTCTCTGTCCCTCTCTCCTCTCTCTGTCCCTCTCTCCTCTCTCTGTCCCTCTCCCGCTCTCTCTGTCCCTCTCTCTCTCTCTCTGTCCCTCTCCCGCTCTCTCTGTCCCTCTCTCCTCTCTCTGTCCCTCTCTCTCTCTCTCTGTCCCTCTCTCCTCTCTCTGTCCCTCTCCGGCTCTCTCTGTCCCTCTCTCTCTCTCTCTGTCCCTCTCTCCTCTCTCTGTCCCTCTCCCGCTCTCTCTGTCCCTCTCTCACTCTCTGTCCCTCTCTCACTCTCTGTCCCTCTCTCACTCTCTCTGTCCCTCCCTCACTCTCTCTGTCCCACTCTCGCTCTCTCTGTCTCTCTGTCCCTCTCTCCTCTCTCTGTCCCTCTCTCCTCTCTCTGTCCCACTCTCGCTCTCTCTGTCCCTCTCTCCTCTCCCTGTCTCTCTCCCGCTCTCTCTGTCCCTCTCTCACTCTCTGTCCCTCTCTCACTCTCTGTCCCTCTCTCACTCTCTCTGTCCCTCCCTCACTCTCTCTGTCCCACTCTCGCTCTCTCTGTCTCTCTGTCCCTCTCTCCTCTTTCTGTCCCTCTCTCCTCTCTCTGTCCCTCTCTCCTCTATCTCTGTCCCTCTCTCCTCTTTCTGTCCCTCTCTCCTCTCTCTGTCCCTCTCTCACTCTCTCTCTCTCTCTCTGTCCCTCTCCCGCTCTCTCTGTCCCTCTCTCACTCTCTGTCCCTCTCTCACTCTCTGTCCCTCTCTCACTCTCTCTGTCCCTCTCTCACTCTCTCTGTCCCTCTCTCACTCTCTCTGTCCCTCCCTCACTCTCTCTGTCCCTCTCTCCTCTCTCTGTCCCTCTCTCTCTATCTCTGTCTCTCTCTCTCTCTCTCTCTGTCCCTCTCTCCTCTCTCTGTCCCTCTCTCCTCTCTCTGTCCCTCTCTCGCGCTGCCCCTTCCCCCAGTGCGCCGCGCTGTCCCTCCCCCGGTGCACCGCGCTACCCCCTCATCCCGCCGGTGCCCCGCACTGCCTGTCCTCCTGTATCTGAGCAGCTTTCTTGAAGGTCAACCCACGGAAAGCGACTGGCCCGGATTGGGTTCCCGGACGAGCACTCAGATCCTGCGCGGATCAGCTGGCGGGAATATTCACAGACATCTTCAATCTCTCTTTACCACAATCTGAGGTCCCCATCTGCTTCAAGAAGACAGCCATCATCCCGGTACCTCGAAAAACCAAGCAACGTGCCTTAATAACTATCGGCCGGTGGCTCTGAAAACCATCATTATGAAGTGCTTCGAAAGGTAAGTCACGAATCAATTCCAGCCTCCCCGGACTAGCTGGATCCACTCCAGTTTGCCTATCGCTGCAACAGGTCCACAGCAGACACCATCTCCCTGGCCCTGCACTCACCCCTGGAACCCCTAGATACCAAGGACACCGATATCAGACTCCTATTTACTGACTACAGCTCAACCTTCAACACCATTATTCCCACAAAACTCATCTCCAAACTCCGTGGCCTGGGCCTCGGCTCCTCCCTCTGCGACTGGATCCTGAACTTCCGAACCCACAGACCACAATCAGTAAGGATAGGCAACAACACCTCCTCCACGATCATCCTCAACACCGGTGCCCCACAAAGCTGTGTTCTCAGCCCCCTACTTATACACCTATGACTGTGCGGCCAAATTCCCCTCCAATTCGAGTTTCAAGTTTGCTGACGACACCCCCGTAGTGGGTTGGATCTCAAACAATGACGACACAGAGTACAGGAATGAGATAGAGAATCTGGTGAACTGGCAACAATAATCTCACCCTCAATGTCAACAAAACGAAGGAGATTGTCATCGACTTCAGGAAGCGTAAAGGAGAACATTCCCCTGTCGACATCAACGGGGACGAAGTAGAAAGGGTCGAGAGCTTCACGATTTTAGGTGTCCAGATCACCAACAACCTGTCCTGGTCCCCCCCACGCCGACACTATAGTTAAGAAAGTCCCACCAACGCCTCTACTTTCTCAGAAGACTAAAGAAATTTGGCCTGTCAGCTACAACTCTCACCAACTTTTACAGATGCCCCATAGAAAGCATCCTTTCTGGTTGTATCACAGCTTGGTTTGGGGCTCCTGCTCTGCCCAAGACCGCAAGGAACTACAAAGGGTTGTGAATGTAGCCCAATCCCATCACGCAAACCCAGCCTCCCATCCATTGACTCCGTCTACACTTCCCGCTGCCTCGGGGAAAAGCAGCCGGCATAATCAAGGACCCCCCCCACACACAACCCGGACATCCTCTCTTCCACCTTCTTCCTTCGGGGAAAAGGTACAAAAGTCTGAGGTCACGCACCGACCGACTCAAGAACAGCTTCTTCCCTGCTGCTTTTGAATGGACCGACCTGGCATGAAGCTGATCTTTCTCTACACCCCGAGCTGTGACTGTAACACTACATTCTGCACCCTCTCTTTTCCTTCTCTATGAACGGTATGCTTTGTCTGTATAGCGCGCAAGAAACAATACTTTTCACTGTATCCCAATACACGTGACAATAATAAATCATAAGAACATAAGAAATAGGAGCAGGAGTAGGCCATCTAGCCCCTCGAGCCTGCCCCGCCATTCAATAAGATCATAGCTGATCTGACGTGGATCAGTACCACTTACCCGCCTGATCCCCATAACCCTTAATTCCCTTACCGATCAGGAATCCATCCATCCGCGCTTTAAACATATTCAGCGAGGTAGCCTCCACCACCTCAGTGGGCAGAGAATTCCAGAGATTCACCACCCTCTGGGAGAAGAAGTTCCTCCTCAACTCTGTCTTAAACCGACCCCCCTTTATTTTGAGGCTGTGTCCTCTAGTTTTAACTTCCTTACTAAGTGGAAAGAATCTCTCCGCCTCCACCCTATCCAGCCCCCGCATTATCTTATAAGTCTCCATAAGATCCCCCCTCATCCTTCTAAACTCCAACGAGTACAAACCCAATCTCCTCAGCCTCTCCTCATAATCCAAACCCCTCATCTCCGGTATCAACCTGGTGAACCTTCTCTGCACTCCCTCCAAGGCCAATATATCCTTCCTCATATAAGGGGACCAATACTGCACACACAGTATTCCAGCTGCGGCCTCACCAATGCCCTGTGCAGGTGCATCAAGACATCCCTGCTTTTATATTCTATCCCCCTCGCGATATAGGCCAACATCCCATTTGCCTTCTTGATCACCTGTTGTACCTGCAGGCTGGGCTTTTGCGTCTCATGCACAAGGACCCCCAGGTCCCTCTGCACGGTAGCATGTTTTAATTTGTTTCCATTGAGATAGTAATCCCATTTGTTATTATTTCCTCCAAAGTGAATAACCTCGCACTTATCAACGTTATACTCCATTTGCCAAATCAAATCCTTTTCCTTCCCCCCTCTGTACTCTATGAACGGTATGCTTTGTCTGTATAGCGTGCAAGGAACAATACTTTTCACTGTATAATAATAAATGTGACAATGATCAATGAATTAAATGTCATTAAATTGGGTTGAAGTGAATTAAATTATTAAATTAAATGGAATTAAGTTCATTGAGATTGTTCCAATTCCATTCAACCCAACTCAGTTCAAACTGGGCCATTGGGGAGGATCAATCATGGCGGCTCCAGCAGCTCCAATCCTCACAACGCGGCCAAGGTCCTGCCAGCACCAAAGATGGCCGCCGGCCGCCTTCCCAGCGCAGAGCAGCGCGCATGCGGCCTCCGCCCCGAGCGCCCGTCCCGAACATGACGTCATCCCCTCCCCGCCGCAGTTCGGCAATGCGCGCATGCTCCGCTTTTGTGGGGGATGACGCCCCGCCCCGAGGAGAGGCAGGGACCGACCCGCGCCTGCGCCGCCCGTCTGAAAGATGGCGGGTCCTCTAATTGTCACGCGCTGCGAGTTGTTGCTCTGCCAGGACCAGCCGCCGCCATTTTAAAGGGGAGGAGGTGGCGGCGGCGGCGGCGCCGGACGAAGCGGTGGCTGCCGGGACGGGTCTGGGAGTTTGGAGGAGCGGCGCTGGGATGAAGCTGCTGAGCAAATTGCTCGACAGGGACAAACTCTGGGTGGGTGAGGGGGAGGGTCACCATGGCAACCCAGAGGGGGGGGTAACTATGGTAACTGAGGGGGGAGGAGGGGCAGCGCGCGGCACTGGGGGGGGAGGGGCACTGGGGGGGGGAGGGGCACTGGGGGGGGGAGGGGCACTGGGGGGGGGGGAGGGGCACTGGGGGGGGGGGAGGGGCACTGGGGGGGGGAGGGGCACTGGGGGGGGGAGGGGCATTGGGGGGGGGGAGGGGCACGGGGGGGGGGGGAGGGGCACTGGGGGGGGGGAGGGGCACTGGGGGGGGGGAGGGGCACTGGGGGGGGGGAGGGGCACTGGGGGGGGGGAGGGGCACTGGGGGGGGGGAGGGGCACTGGGGGGGGGGAGGGGCACTGGGGGGGGGAGGGGCACTGGGGGGGGGGAGGGGCACTGTGGGGGGGGGGAGGGGCACTGTGGGGGGGGGAGGGGCACTGGGGGGGGGGGGGGGGGAGGGGCACTGGGGGGGGGGGAGGGGCACTGGGGGGGGGGAGGGGCACTGGGGGGGGGGAGGGGCACTGGGGGGGGAGGGGCACTGGGGGGGGGGAGGGGCACTGGGGGGGGGAGGGGCACTGGGGGTGGGGTGGGGGGGGGAGGGGCACTGGGGGAGGGGCACTGGGGGGGGAGGGGCACTGGGGGGGGGGGAGGGGCACTGGGGGGGGGGGGGGGGGCACTGGGGGGGGGGGGGGGGCACTGGGGGGGGGGAGGGGCACTGGGGGGGGGAGGGGCACTGGGGGGGGGGAGGGGCACTGGGGGGGGAGGGGCACTGGGGGGGGAGGGGCACTGGGGGGGGGGAGGGGCACGGGGGGGGGAGGGGCACTGGGGGGGGGAGGGGCACTGGGGGGGGGGAGGGGGAATGGGGGGGGAGGGGGACTGGGGGGGGGGAGGGGGACTGGGGGGGGGGAGGGGCACTGGGGGGGGGAGGGGCACTGGGGGGGGGAGGGGCACTGGGGGGGGAGGGGCACTGGGGGGGGAGGGGCACTGGGGGGGAGGGGCACTGGGGGGTGGCACTGGGGGGGGGGGGCACGGGGGGGAGGGGCAAGGGGGGGGGGAGGGGCAAGGGGGGGGAGGGGCACGGGGGGGGAGGGGCACGGGGGGGAGGGGCACGGGGGGGGAGGGGCGCACGGGGGGGGGAGGGGCACTGGGGGGGGGGGAGGGGCACTGGGGGGGGGGAGGGGCACTGGGGGGGGGGAGGGGCACTGGGGGGGGAGGGGCACTGGGGGGGGGGAGGGGCACTGGGGGGGGGAGGGGCACTGGGGGTGGGGTGGGGGGGGGAGGGGCACTGGGGGAGGGGCACTGGGGGGGGAGGGGCACTGGGGGGGGGAGGGGCACTGGGGGGGGGGGGGGCACTGGGGGGGGGGGGGGGCACTGGGGGGGGGGAGGGGCACTGGGGGGGGGAGGGGCACTGGGGGGGGGGAGGGGCACTGGGGGGGGAGGGGCACTGGGGGGGGAGGGGCACTGGGGGGGGGGAGGGGCACGGGGGGGGGAGGGGCACTGGGGGGGGGGAGGGGCACTGGGGGGGGGGGAGGGGGAATGGGGGGGGAGGGGGACTGGGGGGGGGAGGGGGGACTGGGGGGGGGAGGGGGACTGGGGGGGGGAGGGGCACTGGGGGGGGGGAGGGGCACTGGGGGGGGGAGGGGGCACTGGGGGGGGAGGGGCACTGGGGGGGGAGGGGCACTGGGGGGAGGGGCACTGGGGGGTGGCACTGGGGGGGGGGGGCACGGGGGGGAGGGGCAAGGGGGGGGGGAGGGGCAAGGGGGGGAGGGGCACGGGGGGGGGAGGGGCACGGGGGGGAGGGGCACGGGGGGGGAGGGGCGCACGGGGGGGAGGGGGGCACGGGGGGGAGGGGGCACGGGGGGGGAGGGGGGCACGGGGGGGGAGGGGGGCACGGGGGGGAGGGGGGCACGGGGGGGGAGGGGGCACGGGGGGGAGGGGGGCACGGGGGGGGAGGGGGGCACGGGGGGGAGGGGGGCACGGGGGGGGAGGGGCACGGGGGGGGAGGGGCACGGGGGGAGGGGCACGGGGGGGGGGAGGGACACGGGGGGGAGGGGCACGGGGGGGGGGCACGGGGGGGGAGGGGCACGGGGGGGGAGGGGCACGGGGGGGGAGGGGCACGGGGGGGGGGGGCACGGGGGGGAGGGGCACGGGGGGGAGGGGCACGGGGGGGAGGGGCACGGGGGGGGAGGGGCACGGGGGGGGGGGAGGGGCACGGGGGGGGGGAGGGGCACGGGGGGGGGGGAGGGCACGGG
Source organism: Mustelus asterias (assembly GCF_964213995.1). Classification (NCBI taxonomy): domain Eukaryota; kingdom Metazoa; phylum Chordata; class Chondrichthyes; order Carcharhiniformes; family Triakidae; genus Mustelus; species Mustelus asterias. The sequence goes on from NW_027590891.1 coordinate 115,818, forward strand.
GGGGGAGGGGCACGGGGGGGGAGGGGCACGGGGGGGGGGAGGGGCACGGGGGTGGGGGGAGGGGCACGGGGTTGGGGGGAGGGGGTGGGGGGAGGGGCACGGGGGTGGGGGGAGGGGCACGGGGGGTGGGGGGAGGGGCACGGGGGGGAGGGGCACGGGGGGGAGGGGCACGGGGGGGGAGGGGCACGGGGGGGGGAGGGGCACGGGGGGGAGGGGCACGGGGGGGGAGGGGCACGGGGGTGGGGGGAGGGGCACGGGGGGGAGGGGCACGGGGGGGAGGGGCACGGGGGTGGGGGGAGGGGCACGGGGGGGGAGGGGCACGGGGGGGAGGGGGAGGGGGGAGGGGGAGGGGCACGGGGGGAGGGGGAGGGGCGGGGGGGAGGGGGAGGGGCGGGGGGGAGAGGGAGGGGCGGGGGGGGGGAGGGAGGGGCGGGGGGGGGAGGGAGGGGCGGGGGGGGGAGGGAGGGGCGGGGGGGGGGAGAGGGAGGGGCGGGGGGGAGAGGGAGGGGCGGGGGGGAGGGGGAGGGGCACTGGGGGGAGGGGGAGGGGCACTGGGGTGAGGGGGGAGGGGCACTGGGGGGAGGGGGGAGGGGCACTGGGGGGAGGGGGAGGGGCACTGGGGGAGGGGGAGGGGCACTGGGGGAGGGGCACTGGGGGGAGGGGGGAGGGGCACTGGGGGGAGGGGGGAGGGGCACTGGGGGGAGGGGGGAGGGGCACGGGGGGTGAGGGGCACCGGGGGAGGGGCAGCGGGGAAGGACGGGTGGAGGTGGCGGGTTTGGAAGGTGCTGAGGAAGGAGCCTCGGCGAGTCGCTGCGGGGCACCTTGTCGACGGTTCACACACCGGCTGCCGCTGTGTGTTGGGTGGTGGAGAAGGGGAGGGAGGGAGGGAGGGAATGTGGAACCCCCCCTGACCGTCCTTTCCCCTCCCGCAGGCAGGTCACCCTGATGCCCGAGGAAGCGGAGGACATGTGGCACACCTACAACCTACTGCAGATCAAAGACAGTCTACGGGCATCAACCATCCGGTAAGAGGGGGGGTGGCAATGACGGGCGCTGGCTTTGTGTGGGGGAGCCGGGGGGGGGGGGGGGGGGAGGGAGTCTCATCCTCGCTCTGTGGTAATCTGCTCGATGCATTTGGACGCATTGGATGCGTTTCGGTAGAACTAACGTAGGGGGGAGCTATACGATAAACGGCAGAACCATAAAGGGTGTGGATACGCAGAGGGACCTGGGTGTGCAAGTCCACAGATCCTTGAAGGTGACGTCACAGGTGGAGAAGGTGGTGAAGAAGGCATATGGCATGCTTGCCTTTATAGGACGGGGCATAGAGTATAAAAGTTGGGGTCTGATGTGGCAGATGTATAGAACGTTGGTTCGGCCACATCTGGAATACTGCGTCCAGTTCTGGTCGCCGCACTACCAGAAGGACGTGGAGGCTTTGGAGAGAGCGCAGAGGAGGTTTACCAGGATGTTGCCTGGTATGGAGGGGCTTGGTTATGAGGAGAGATTGGGTAAACTGGGGTTGGTCTCCCTGGAAAGACGGAGGATGAGGGGAGACTTAATAGAGGTGTATAAAATTATGAAAGACATAGATAGGGTGAACGGTGGGAAGCTTTTCCCCGGGTCGGTGGTGACGTTCACGAGGGGTCATAGGTTCAAGGTGAGGGTGGGGGGGAGGATTAACACGGGTATCAGAAGGACGTATTTTACACAGAGGGTGGTGGGGGCCTGGAATGCGCTGCCGGGCAAGGTGGTGGAGGCGGACACACTGGGAACGTTTAAGACTTATCGAGACAGCCACATGAACGGAGTGGGAATGGAGGGATACAAAAGAATGGTCTAGTTTGGACCGGGGAGCGGCGCGGGCTTGGAGGGGCCGAATGGCCTGTTCCTGTGCTGTATTGTTCTTTGTTCGCTCCTGTCTCTCACCGACGCTGTCCGCAACTCCGATTTATCTACTTTCGATTTGATTTATCGTTGTCACGTGTATCGGGATGCAGTGAAAAATATTGTTTCTTGCGCGCTGTACAGACAAAGCATACCGTTCACAGAGTACAGAGGGGAGAAGGAAAAGGATTTGATTCGATTTATTATTGTCATATGTATTGGGACACAGTGAAAAGTATTGTTTCTTGCGCGCTATACAGACAAAGCATACCGTTCATAGAGAAGGAAAGGAGAGGGTGCAGAATGTAGTGTCACAGTCACAGCTCGGGGTGTAGAGAAAGATCAACTTAATGCGAGGTCGGTCCATTCGAAAGCAGCAGGGAAGAAGCTGTTCTTGAGTCGGTCGGTACGTGACCTCAGACTTTTGTATCTTTTTCCCGACGGAAGAAGGTGGAAGAGAGAATGTCCGGGATGCATGGGGGGGGGTCCTTGATTATGCCGGCTGCTTTTCCCCCGAGGCAGCGGGAAGTGTAGACAGAGTCAATGGATGGGAGGCTGGTGATGGATTGGGCTACATTCACGACCCTTTGTAGTTCCTTGCGGTCTTGGGCAGAGCAGGAGCCCCAGACCGAGCTGTGATACACCCGGAAAGGATGCTTTCTATGGGGCATCTGTAAAAGTTGGTGAGAGTCGTAGCGGACATGCCAAATTTCCTTAGCCTCCTGAGAAAGTAGAGGCGTTGGTGGGACTTTCTTAACCATAGTGTCGGCGTGGGGGGGACCAGGACAGGTTGTTGGCGATATTTTCACTGTATCCCGATACACGTCACACGAATAAATCAAATCCTTCTCCTTCTCCCCTCTGTACTCTATGAACGGTATGCTTTGTCTGCATAGGGGCAAAAAACAAGACTTTTCGCTGTATCCCGATACACGGTGACAATAATCAATCAAATGAAGGATTTCGGGCCTACTCGGTACTAGGCCGAGACGCAGCCTGGGCCTCTCCTGACGTGTCAACCCTCAGCGCTTGTCCCTCCTTTGCAGGAAGGTGCAGACGGAGTCATCGACGGGCAGCGTGGGCAGTAACAGGGTGAGGACCACCCTCACCATCTGCGTGGAGACCATTGACTTTGACGCTCAGGCTTGTATGCTTCGAGTGAAAGGAACCAACATCCAGGAGAATGACTATGTCAAGGTGAGGAGGTGGGCTGTAGGTACGGAATAACAGCTACCCGGGAGAGAGTTACAGACTGGAATCTAATCGAGGGGTTCGGGGTGGTTTATATATAGAATAACAGACACCCGGGAGTGAGTTACAGACTGGAATCTAATCGAGGGGTTCGGGGTGGTTTATATACAGAATAACAGACACCCGGGAGTGAGTTACAGACTGGAATCTAATCGAGGGGTTCGGGGTGGTTTATATATAGAATAACAGATACCCGGGAGTGAGTTACAGACTGGAATCTAATCGAGGGGTTCGGGGTGCTTTATATATAGAATAACAGATACCCGGGAGTGAGTTACAGACCGGAATCTAATCGAGGGGTTCGGGGTGGTTTATATATAGAATAACAGATACCCGGGAGTGAGTTACAGACTGGAATCTAATCGGGGGGTTCGGGGTGGTTTATATATAGAATAACAGCTCCCCGGGAGTGAGTTACAGACTGGAATCTAATCGAGGGGTTCGGGGTGGTTTATATATAGAATAACAGCTCCCCGGGAGTGAGTTACAGACTGGAATCTAATCGAGGGGTTCGGGGTGGTTTATATATAGAATAACAGATACGCCGGGAGTGAGTTACAGACTGGAATCTAATCGAGGAGTTCGGGGTGGTTTATATATAGAATAACTGATACCCGGGAGTGAGTTACAGACTGGAATCTAATCGAGGGGTTCGGGGTGGTTTATATATAGAATAACAGATACCCGGGAGTGAGTTACAGACTGGAATCTAATCGAGCTGTTCGGTGTGGTTTATATATAGAATAACAGCTATCCGGGAGAGAGTTACAGACTGGAATCTAATCGAGGGGTTCAGGGTGGTTTATATATAGAATAACAGCTATCCGGGAGAGAGTTACAGACTGGAATCTAATCGAGGGGCTCGGGGTGGTTTATATATAGAATAACAGATACCGGGGAGAGAGTTACAGACTGGAATCTAATCGAGGGGTTCGGGGTGGTTTATATATAGAATAACAGATACCCGGGAGTGAGTTACAGACTGGAATCTAATCGAGGGGTTCAGGGTGGTTTATATACAGAATAACAGATACCCGGGAGTGAGTTACAGACCGGAATCTAATCGAGGGGTTCGGGTGGTTTATATATAGAATAACAGATACCCGGGAGTGAGTTACAGACTGGAATATAATCGGGGGGTTCGGGGTGGTTTATATATAGAATAACAGATACCCGGGAGCGAGTTACAGACTGGAATCTAATCGAGGGGTTCAGGGTGGTTTATATACAGAATAACAGATACCCGGGAGTGAGTTACAGACCGGAATCTAATCGAGGGGTTCGGGTGGTTTATATATAGAATAACAGATACCCGGGAGTGAGTTACAGACTGGAATCTAATCGGGGGGTTCGGGGTGGTTTATATATAGAATAACAGCTCCCCGGGAGTGAGTTACAGTCTGGAATCTAATCGGGGGGTTCGGGATGGTTTATATATAGAATAACAGATACCCGGGAGTGAGTTACAGACTGGAATCTAATCGAGGGGTTCGGGGTGGTTTATATATAGAATAACAGCTCCCCGGGAGTGAGTTACAGACTGGAATCTAATCGAGGGGTTCGGGGTGGTTTATATATAGAATAACAGATACCCGGGAGTGAGTTACAGACTGGAATCTAATCGAGGAGTTCGGGGTGGTTTATATATAGAATAACTGATACCCGGGAGTGAGTTACAGACTGGAATCTAATCGAGGAGTTCGGGGTGGTTTATATATAGAATAACTGATACCCGGGAGTGAGTTACAGACTGGAATCTAATCGAGGGGTTCGGGGTGGTTTATATATAGAATAACAGCTCCCCGGGAGTGAGCTACAGACTGGAATCTAATCGAGGGGTTCGGGGTGGTTTATATACAGAATAACAGATACCCGGGAGTGAGTTACAGACTGGAATCTAATCGAGCTGTTCGGTGTGGTTTATATATGGAATAACTTATACCCGGGAGAGAGTTACAGACTGGAATCTAATCGAGGGGATCGGGGTGGTTTATGTATAGAATAACAGCTACCCGGGAGAGAGTTACAGACTGGAATCTAATCGAGGGGTTCAGGGTGGTTTATATATAGAATAACAGCTATCCGGGAGAGAGTTACAGACTGGAATCTAATCGAGGGGCTCGGGGTGGTTTATATATAGAATAACAGATACCGGGGAGAGAGTTACAGACTGGAATCTAATCGAGGGGTTCGGGGTGGTTTATGTATAGAATAACAGCTACCCAGGAGAGAGTTACAGACTGGAATCTAATCGAGGGGTTCAGGGTGGTTTATATATAGAATAACAGATACCCGGGAGTGAGTTACAGACTGGAATCTAATCGAGGGGTTCAGGGTGGTTTATATATAGAATAACTTATACCCGGGAGAGAGTTACAGACTGGAATCTAATCGAGGTGTTCGGGGTGGTTTATATATAGAATAACAGATACCCGGGAGTGAGTTACAGACTGGAATCTAATCGAGGGGTTCAGGGTGGTTTATATATAGAATAACTTATACCCGGGAGAGAGTTACAGACTGGAATCTAATCGAGGTGTTCGGGGTGGTTTATATATAGAATAACAGATACCCGGGAGTGAGTTACAGACTGGAATCTAATCGAGGGGTTCAGGGTGGTTTATATTTAGAATAACAGATACCCGGGAGTGAGTTACAGACTGGAATCTAATCGAGGGGTTCAGGGTGGTTTATATTTAGAATAACAGATACCCGGGAGTGAGTTACAGACTGGAATCTAATCGAGGGGTTCAGGGTGGTTTATATATAGAATAACAGATACCCGGGAGTGAGTTACAGACTGGAATCTAATCGAGGGGTTCGGGGCGGTTTATATATAGAATAACAGAGACCCGGGAGTGAGTTACAGACTGGAATCTAATCGAGGGGTTTGGGGTGGTTTATATATAGAATAACAGAGACCCGGGAGTGAGTTACAGACTGGAATCTAATCGGGGGTTCGGGGTGGTTTATATATAGAATAACAGATACCCGGGAGTGAGTTACAGACTGGAATCTAATCGAGGGGTTCGGTGTGGTTTATATATAGAATAACAGATACCCGGGAGTGAGTTACAGACTGGAATCTAATCGAGGGGTTCGGTGTGGTTTATATATAGAATAACAGATACCCGGGAGTGAGTTACAGACTGGAATCTAATCGAGGGTGTTGTAGGGAAATATCCCTTACCAGTGCAGAATAGAAGTTGAGTCGCAAATCAAGGTTCAAAGCGTGTCTTTATTGTACAATTACTGGGATCCCAGGGAGACCCCCGTAGCCAGCTCAGAAACAGTGGCTTGGCCACGTTGATCTCAATTAAATCACATCAGCTCTGGATCTTTATAGGGATCCAAAATTCGCGCGGGAACATTTGATTATGCCTTTTTTTACACAATGTATAAAGTGGTCTGTCAGTTTCAAAAGTCCCTAGGAAGTTTCATGGATTAGCATTTGTATGGTGTGTGTTCGTGTTAATGGGATTACTTGGTCCTGCCCCGGTGTCTAAATGCGTTTCCCATTACTATCTCTATGTGTCCTCTTATTTAAATTGGTCCTATTGTTCCGTGTCTGTGTTTCCTGCTTGTGAGATTGAGTGTTAATGTCATCCTGTCCTGTTGGATGTCTGGGGTATTTCATTCTTAACCTTTTATCCTTATCTCTTAGTTTATCAGATTTTTATGTCTGCCTTGGCCGAATTGGTAATATTTCAGTGATAGCTTGGTTTTGATAACCCACTCTCTGTCTCGTTTCATAGGGATCTTGATCTTCCTTGGCCAGTTTAAAATGCAGCTATGCGCTGTTGCTAGGCAGATTAGGGATCTTCCGTAGTTTCTGAAATTCGTGAGTCTCTCAGCTGTGCAGGGGGAGACCCGATTGAATATCCATCCGGGGGTGCCCCTCTGCATTGTTGGCCCGTTATGAGTGGTGCCAATTAGTCCAATAAAAATATATTTGATGATACAAATATGGTTTTCTGGAAAATTTCCTCCTTCAGTCCCTCCTCTCGTCCAGGGGGTGCCATTCATGGCTGACCCCCCATGGACGACCTTCAGAGGAACTGTGATTTGTACAGCTGTTGTCCTTGCCGTTGTTCCTCCTCTTCTGGGTCGTTGTTAAGTTCTTGCATCTGGATACTGGCAGTGGGTAGCATTCTTGATGTAATATTTGCACATATCACTTTAATACAGGTTAGGCCAAGGCAGAGTGTGAACAGGATGGCTACCACTAGGATTAATCCCTTCATAATATATGCTCCCCAAACTGTGTTAAACAGCCATCCTAACCACCCATCAGTCCCTGTTAACCCCTGTTTAAAGTTATCCAATTGCTTTTGTATCCCGGACATGGCTGCTGTTATGTTTAGTGTCTTGTCGTGTACGTATGTGATGCATTTTTCCTTGATGATGGTGCATACCCCCCCTTGTCTGGCTAGCTGATAGTCCACCGCATATCTCGTTTGTTGTGTGTATAGTCTGAGTTCTGCGAGTTCTTGGTCAATTGCGCCTAATGCTTGTAGGGTGTTGTTTCCTAAAATGGTCAGTCCACATATGAAGAAGTTCCTATTACTGGCACTGATCACCCCTGCGGCGCCTCCCAGGGATAGTGTCCCCAGAAATCCATATCCTAAAGAAGACCCTAGTGTGACAGGGGCCTGCCAGTCGGAGCAAAATTCTGCGCTGATGGCCCTGGTCACTATGCGTTTCTGGACATGCCCTTCACTTGGGCATGGAACCGTGAGAGGTCTGATTGTCCCTACGGAAAAGAACCTTGGAGGCCTGTCTGTGGCCGTCATATATACATTTTTAAATAAAAACACGTACCCGTCTTTAACCCGATAACATGCATTACCCCGGGGTCGTTTGACCGCATGGCCCCATCTTGTGGAACCTTCCCTCCCCCTGGACTGTCCACTTGATTGTACCTCTTGGTGAGAATCAAATGGATATGTCCCTGAGGCTGAGCTTACGTGGGTGCTGTTGCACTTGCCACACATAAGCTGCCTGCCCGCGGTGACTGCAATGCATTTTTGTTGCTTGCAGTCACAAGTGAAGTGTCCTTCCCGGACCCGGCACTCCTGGAGAGCACAATGTGCCTCAGCGCATGAATCATTTTTAGGGACAAAGGCATGCACGCACCCCCATCCCTCTCCCTTAAAACATTGTGGGTAGTTCCCATGTGTCTCCTCCGGTTGGGGTCCCGTCCCCCTTAGAATTCCCGGCTCAGTGAGCTCTACACACCTTCCTTGTATCCCTTGCTTAAAGTACCCAATATGTTCTTTGCAGGGTGCCCCCGATGTGTCAATAGTGAATAACTCTTGTGGGAGCCACCCTGGTGTTGCGATGAATAGGGAGTTTACTGATCGCGCTGAGGGGTAACAAGCGGTCCTATTCCCATAGATCTGGATGTGTGTTTTCAGGAATAGGTTTCCTTCCATGATTGGTGGTTCTGCTCCCCTAACCCCCATATGTTGGAGTGTATTTACAATGGTCAGGGTTATTATCAGATATGTCCCTGTTCCCATATCGCTCTTTTTTTTTTTTTTCAACAGTATTTTACAATTACAGTATATACAGAAAATAAACAGGCAATTAAATTAAAAGTAGTTGGTTCCGACGTCTTGATAGTAGATCTGGTCCTGGTTCCTGTGGAAGTTGAATGAGCAAAACGGTATTTTTTAGTTCATTTGTCCTCATATAGTTTTAATTGGGTCCAGTGTTTCCAGACCCCCTGTCCCCTTATATCTATACAGGCACAGGTATCTCCGCTAATAATGACCTCGTAAGGTCCGTGCCATCTTGGGGCAAATCCTGGTTTTGCAGGAAGCACTTTTGTTAATACCCGGCTCCCGGCTTTTGGGACTTCTGGTAATATTTCTGAGTCCCCCTCTGCGTCGACCTGTGCCTGATTAGAAATTGCGGACCGGCGCATCCCCTTCAATTGGGTGCTAAGGTCTCGGATGTATTGTCGGATACATCCATTCATTTGTATGTAGTCTTATCAAAAGACATCGCTTTCCCCATTAAAATCACATGCCATACAGTTCCGATCTTTATATGAGTACTCTTACACTATCTCTAATTTGATCATTTGTTTGCGTGCAAGCGCTACACCACAGTACTTCACAAAATAATTATGTCTTTATCAATGCCCAATATAGTATATGAATATATCATACAAAGTTGGTTAAGGCTTTTCAGGATTTGATGTTATTCTTGTGTCTATATGGCAGTGCTATACTGTATAATAAAAATAATCAAGCGGCAGTTGTATCATACCACTTTACACATCGTACCCGTGATATCCAAACCCTTTTAATTCAAGCCGTTTCTATTTTTAAACTGAGCTCCAGATCGAAACCCCCGCACTCTAGGAAAAGTAACAGGCGCCGAATCAAAATCAAAGCAGGTACAATACATACCAGTTATTTGATTAGGAACATTTTGGTTTCTTAACTGGCTAGGTTTTAAGCTTTGCAGTGCTTTTATATTTGGCAAACCTTGAACCTTGATGGCTCATGAAATTCCGACGGCAGTACATAATTTTAACTAGTTCAGAATACTAAACTATCTGACGTTGGCAAATCGCGATATTCTGCGATTAATACTGTATTTCACTGACTTGATATACTCTAAACTAATTCATAGACCTCAGTCTTTTGTTCCTGCTTTTCTACCTTTCCACAAAATAACTTATTTTCTTCTCTTAACTCCTCAACTAACTCTTATAATTTCTACTTCAAGACAAAGGAAAGAGCACATGCTTCCTTCCAAGGTTTAAATCCTTTCTTAACATTAAAACAAACAACAACAAAGCATCCACGCAACCACTTTGTTTAAACACACACAGACACACACATGGAAGCTTCCAAAAGTCATTCCACAGTACATCCTTTTTCATTCAAACTTATCATTTCAGACTGGGATGAGTGTAAAACATTCAAAGAGAATACTGAACATTGATTAAGACAATCGCTTTTATTCTTCTTTCTTCCAAACTGTAATTGACTCAAAGCAGAAGTAAATTCAAGAAATCCTATCACTTTAATCTTTAACAGTTTTAACACTCTCCCAGCCCCCTGAGGCTAAACCAAGGTGCAATGTACTGCACCCACTGCCTGTAGCAAACATTCCACAGGAACAAAGAGCTCCCTGCTCTCAATCTAATTACAACAACAACCACCTACATTCGACAAGCTACCAGATCTCACAAACACACTGAAATACAAAAACTAAGATCTCTCCTATCCATCTGCTGCCTTTCCCCTGGCGTAAAAGGCTTATAGGTTGCCTTTGGTTGTGCTAACGTCCCTCCTCTCGTGACTGGCGCTAGATTATAATTGTCTATGTTTTCTTTTGATGCTGGAGTGGCTGTATGTTTCTGCACTGACTCGTATGGGCGCCGAGGGTCCGTTTCCTCTGATCTCTGCGTTATCTCCGCAGTGTGGTTTCTGTGTTCTAATTCCCTCACTCTCTCCTGTAATACTTTAATTTGTTCTGTCTCTTTGTGTCTCTCCTCCATTGAGGCATTTACTTCCTCAATTAGTCCAGCTAACTGGGTCACTAATATTACTCCCATTACTTTTGTTTTGTCCCGTTTAACTCCGTCTACCCACTTTCTTTGATCTTCTAAAGTTTGTGATGCGTTCCACCCATTCCGTTTCATCTTTGCAACAATCGCTTCTCTGGCTAACAGATACTTCAAAATGAGAGCTACTGCAGTTTCTCCCTTAACAACGTGGTCTGCCATTTTTCTGTCTAGCAGTCCTGCAACCCCCGTATGCTGGCTGCTACAGTAAAAGTGCCTCAACTCTCTCCCTTATCTCCTGTCACTGATACTGCCCCAGCACCGTCTGTATTGCTGTAGGTTCTCGTAGTGAGGTTCCAGTGGGTCTCTTTCCCCTGGGCTCCCCCAACTATTCCTGACACCTCACGCTTGGACTATTTTGTGTTGTCTTATTGGGATGTGTGCTGGTTGTTTAGTGGGTTTGTCCGCCCCTGTTCCCAGCCCCTCTAAGTACAACGCCTCCCGCTCGGCCACCACCCCCACTAGCAGGGTTGATCCGTTACCCCAAAACCGGGTATCCTGCTATGGGCTGTGGTGTTCCCTACAGACGAACAAGGTTATCAAACTCCGCCCGGGTCCCTAATGGAACCTCCGTCGTCGTGTCTCTTGGTCAGGATGGATCGGGTCCCCTTTTCCTCAACACTTACACACATGTATTCTGTTATCAAAGCCCCTGTTATAGTTAGTAACTGTATCGACTCTGAGGTTGTTCGTCCCTTCAGAGTCAGTGTTGTTACCCGATTTACACTGTCCGTGCCTTGCACCCTGAGTGCCTGTGCCTCTTAGCGCCCGCTTCAAAACCCAACCTTAGCGTGGGAGATTTCTCCTCTTAACGTCCAGTTTAGGGTAGGGCACCTTGAGTCAAGCACTCCCTTGTCCTATTGCCTTGGCACAGACAGCGGTTTCATTTACAATCCTGGGTTAGTTACACCAATTAGTTCTGCATGCGGTACTTATCTTTATATTAGTCTTAATTCCTGTTATCAAATAGCCCAAAACCTGTTATCTTTACCTCTGGTCCTTTACTCCTATTAAAGTTAAAAGTTACTTACCTTTTTCCACGCGGTCGTTCTGACCTGTACCTCTTTAGTGCGGACTTCTGTTTCAATTTAAAAACTTAGGCAAGATTATACAGTTCTACAAGACAACAATACTTAAAACAGACAAACCCTAACCCTTAAAGGTACCTCACTTTGAACGGAGACCTGCACTCGCCTTTGACTGCTCTGGATTTGTATCAGATTCGTTTAAATTTGATCCCGACTTTCAAACTGTGGCCATCAGTCAGAAGTCAGATATCAAATCCTGCTGACTACGCCATTTTGTTGTAGGGAAATATCCCTTACCAGTGCAGAATAGAAGTTGAGTCGCAAATCAAGGTTCAAAGCGTGTCTTTATTGTACAATTACTGGGATCCCAGGGAGACCCCCGTAGCCAGCTCAGAAACAGTGGCTTGGCCACGTTGATCTCAATTAAATCACATCAGCTCTGGATCTTTATAGGGATCCAAAATTCGCGCGGGAACATTTGATTATGCCTTTTTTTACACAATGTATAAAGTGGTCTGTCAGTTTCAAAAGTCCCTAGGAAGTTTCATGGATTAGCATTTGTATGGTGTGTGTTCGTGTTAATGGGATTACTTGGTCCTGCCCCGGTGTCTAAATGCGTTTCCCATTACTATCTCTATGTGTCCTCTTATTTAAATTGGTCCTATTGTTCCGTGTCTGTGTTTCCTGCTTGTGAGATTGAGTGTTAATGTCATCCTGTCCTGTTGGGTGTCTGGGGTATTTCATTCTTAACCTTTTATCCTTATCTCTTAGTTTATCAGATTTTTATGTCTGCCTTGGCCGAATTGGTAATATTTCAGTGATAGCTTGGTTTTGATAACCCACTCTCTGTCTCGTTTCATAGGGATCTTGATCTTCCTTGGCCAGTTTAAAATGCAGCTATGCGCTGTTGCTAGGCAGATTAGGGATCTTCCGTAGTTTCTGAAATTCGTGAGTCTCTCAGCTGTGCAGGGGGAGACCCGATTGAATATCCATCCGGGGGTGCCCCTCTGCATTGTTGGCCCGTTATGAGTGGTGCCAATTAGTCCAATAAAAATATATTTGATGATACAAATATGGTTTTCTGGAAAATTTCCTCCTTCAAGGGGTTCAGGGTGGTTTATATATAGGATAACAGATACCCGGGAGTGAGTTACTGACTGGAAACTAATTGAGGGTTTCGGGGTGGTTTATATATAGAATAACAGATACCCGGGAGCGAGTTACAGACTGGAATCTAATCGAGAGGGTTTCGTCACAATGGGGCTGATGATCTCTCTCTCTCTCTCTCTCTCTCACAGATGGGTGCCTATCACACCATTGAGCTGGAATTAAACCGGAAGTTTACACTAGCCAAGAAACAGTGGGACAGCGTGGTCCTTGAACGAATAGGTGTGTGTCTTTCGAAGACTGGTGTTCCCTCTCCCCAGGTCCTGTTAGTTCGCCTGTCGAGAACGATCAGCTTCGTGCAAAGTAGGTCCATTCAAAAGTCTGACAGCAGCAGGGAAGAAGCTGTTCTTGAGTCGGTCGGTACGTGACCTCAGACTTTTGTACCTTTTTCCCGACGGAAGAAGGTGGAAGAGAGAATGTCCGGGGTCCGTGGGGTCCTTGATTATGCCGGCTGCTTTTCCCCGAGGCAGTGGGAAGTGTAGACGGAGTCAGTGGAAAGTGGATGAAGGGAAGGCGGTGGATGTTGTCTACCTGGATTTCAGCAAGGCCTTTGACAAGGTCCCTCATGGGAGGTTAGTTAGGAAGGTTCAGTCGCTGGGTATACATGGGGAGGTAGTAAATTGGATTAGACACTGGCTCAATGGAGGAAGCCAGAGAGTGGTAGTGGAGGATTGCTTCTCTGAGTGGAGGCCTGTGACTAGTGGTGTGCCGCAGGGATCGGTGTTGGGTCCATTGTTGTTTTGTCATCTATATCAACGATCTGGATGATAATGTGGTAAATTGGATCAGCAAGTTTTATGCCGGCTGCTTTTCCCCGAGGGAAGTGTAGACGGAGTCAATGGATGGGAGGCTGGTTTGCGTGATGGGATTGGGCTACATTCACGACCCTTTGTAGTTCCTTGCGGTCTTGGGCAGAGCAGGAGCCCCAGACCGAGCTGTGATACAACCAGAAAGGATGCTTTCTATGGGGCGTCTGTGAAAGCTGAGAAGGGGGTGGGTGTGCCACCATCTTGAATCTGCTGTGTCGTGTAGGTCCACCCACAACGCTGTTAGGGAGGGAGTTCGGGGATTTTGACCCCAGCAACAGCGAAGGAACAGCCAATATATATTTTGTGGATGTGTGTGTGTCCGAGGTGGCGGATTTGGAACGTGCTACAATTCCCACTCATTCACAAAATAAAACAGAATTTCAGTCACTCTGCCTCAATTACAACCTTGTTTGGGGTCTTCTGGAATATTCTGGGCCTTCTCTGTCGATCCTGCTGTCTGAAACCTCTGTCTCCTTTGGTACCTTTGCTATCGAGATGGTGTTTTCTCTTGATGTGGAAATGCCGGCGTTGGACTGGGGTAAACACAGTCAGAGTTTTAACAACACCAGGTTGAAGTCCAACAGGTTTATTGGGCCGCAAATGCCACGAGCTTTCGGAGCGCTGCTCCTTCGTCAGATGGAGTGGAAATCCGCTCTCAAACGGGGCACACAGAGACACAAAATCAAGTTACAGAATACTGATTAGAATGCGAATGCTGATCAGGTCTTAAAGATACAGACAATGCGAGTGGAGGGGCAAGGCTATTCCCTTCCTGTGGGGGAAGCACTTCAGCCGTCACGGGCATTCAGCCTCTGATCTTCGGGGAAGCGTTCTCCAAGGCGTCCTTCACGACAGCGCAGAGTCGCTGAGCAGAAACTGATAGCCAAGTTCCGCACACATGAGGACGGCCTAAACCGGGATCTTGGGTTCATGTCACGCTATCTGTAACCCCCCCACAGCTTGCCTCCTGGACTTGCAGAATCTCACTGGCTGTCCTGTCTGGAGACGATACACATCTCTTTAACCTGTGCCTAATGCTCCCTCCACTCACATTGTCTGGATCTTTACGATCTAGTAAGAAGTTTAACAACACCAGGTTAAAGTCCCAACAGGTTTATTTGGTAGCAAAAGCCACACAAGCTTTCGAAGCTCTAAGCCCCTTCTTCAGGTGAGTGGGAATTCTGTTCACAAACAGGGCTTATAAAGACACAGACTCAATTTACATGAATAATGGTTGGAATGCGAATACTTACAACTAATCCAGTCTTTAAGAAACAAAACAATGGGAGTGGAGAGAGCATCAAGACAGGCTAAAAAGATGTGTATTGTCTCCAGACAAGACAGCCAGTGAAACTCTGCAGGTCCACGCAACTGTGGGGGTTACAGATAGTGTGACATGAACCCAATAAGATCTTTAAGATCAAGTCCGCTGTAAAGATTCGCATTCTAATCGGTATTCAGTAACGTGATTTTGTGTCTCCGTGCCCTGTTTGAGAGCAGATATCCACTCCATCTGACGAATCGCAGACGAATGGCAGTTATCCCACTGGCATAACTACAGGGTTCGTGGTGGGAGATACAGGAAGGATATCAGAGGTAGGTTCTTTTACGCAGAGAGTGGTCGGGGTGTGGAATGGAATGCCTGCAGCGATGGTGGGGTCAGACACTTTAGGAACATTTAAGCGGTTATTGGATAGGCACATGGAGCACACCAGGATGATAGGGAGTGGGATAGCTTGATCTTGGTTTCAGATAAAGCTCGGCACAACATGGTGGGCCGAAGGGCCTGTTCTGTGCTGTACTGTGTTCTATGCCCTCTTTTATACCGTCAATTTCAAATTCAAAAGGTTCTTGGTATCTTAAGTGCCTGATTTAAACTGTGGAGTGCCTGATTTAAACTGTGTGGAATGGACTGCCTGCAGTGATAGTGGAGTCAGACACTTTAGGAACATTTAAGCGGTTATTGGATAGGCACATGGAGCACACCAGGATGATAGGGAGTGGGATAGCTAGATCTTGGTTTCAGATAAAGCTCGGCACAACATGGTGGGCCGAAGGGCCTGTTCTGTGCTGTACTGTTCTGTGTTCTATGCCCTCTTTTATACCGTCAATTTCAAATTCAAAAGGTTCTTGGTATCTTAAGTGCCTGATTTAAACTGTGGAGTGCCTGATTTAAACTGTGTGGAATGGACTGCCTGCAGTGATAGTGGAGTCAGACACTTTAGGAACATTTAAGCGGTTATTGGATAGGCACATGGAGCACACCAGGATGATAGGGAGTGGGATAGCTAGATCTTGGTTTCAGATAAAGCTCGGCACAACATGGTGGGCCGAAGGGCCTGTTCTGTGCTGTACTGTTCTGTGTTCTATGCCCTCTTTTATGCCGTCAATTTCAAATTCAAAAGGTTCTTGGTATCTTAAGTGCCTGATTTATACTGTGGAGTGCCTGATTTAAACTGTGTGGAATGGACTGCCTGCAGTGATGGTGGAGTCAGACACTTTAGGAACATTTAAGCGGTTATTGGATAGGCACATGGAGCACACCAGGATGGTAGGGAGTGGGATAGCTTGATCTTGGTTTCAGATAAAGCTCGGCACAACATGGTGGGCCGAAGGGCCTGTTCTGTGCTGTACTGTTCTGTGTTCTATGCCCTCTTTTATGCCGTCAATTTCAAATTCAAAAGGTTCTTGGTATCTTAAGTGCCTGATTTAAACTGAGTGGCGGAATTCAACAAGAATTGATGTCTGAGTAACGCTGCTGCTTCGATACAAATGTTTAATTTTGGGACTCCAGAGGCTTTCCCGATCGATCCTTCTGTCCGGAACTTCTCTGGAACCTCCGCCATCAAGATGGTGCCTCCTGATCAGGCGTAAATGAGGCTGTTCGGCTAACCGCTGGCAGTCACCTCCGCTTATTCTCCCACTGCCTTCTTCTCTTATTCCTGTAATGACAGATCAACATCGACTTGACTGTGCAACATCTCTCTCTGTCTCTCTCTGCCCCCAGAACAGGCCTGTGACCCCGGGCACAATGCAGACTTGGCGGCGGTCGTGATGCAGGAAGGACTGGCGAACATCTGCCTCGTCACGTCCAGCATGACCGTCCTGCGGGCCAAAGTGGAGACCAACATCCCACGGAAACGCAGAGGCAGCTGCGCCCAACACGACAAGGTACGGGCGCGCCGTGACCCCCGGTCCCAGAGCGGGGAAGGATAGTGTCTCTAACGCACTGTGACACCCGGTCCCAGAGGGGGGAAAGGACAGTGTATCTAACACACTGTGACACCCGGTCCCAGAGGGGGGAAAGGACAGTGTATCTAACGCACTGTGACACCCGGTCCCAGAGGGGGGAAAGGACAGTGTATCTAACGCACTGTGACACCCGGTCCCAGAGGGGGGAAAGGACAGTGTATCTAACGCACTGTGACACCCGGTCCCAGAGGGGGGAAAGGACAGTGTATCTAACGCACTGTGACACCCGGTCCCAGAGGGGGGAAAGGACAGTGTATCTAACGCACTGTGACTCCCAGTCCCAGAGGGGGAAAGGACAGTGTATCTAACGCACTGTGACACCCGGTCCCAGAGGGGGAAAGGACAGTGTATCTAACGCACTGTGACACCCGGTCCCAGAGGGGGGAAAGGACAGTGTATCTAACGCACTGTGACACCCGGTCCCAGAGGGGGAAAGGACAGTGTGTCTAACGCACTGTGAC
The DNA here is from genome assembly GCF_964213995.1 of Mustelus asterias. Lineage (NCBI taxonomy): Eukaryota > Metazoa > Chordata > Chondrichthyes > Carcharhiniformes > Triakidae > Mustelus > Mustelus asterias. The sequence goes on from NW_027590891.1 coordinate 133,258, forward strand.
ACCCGGTCCCAGAGGGGGAAAGGACAGTGTATCTAACGCACTGTGACACCCGGTCCCAGAGGGGGGAAAGGACAGTGTATCTAACGCACTGTGACACCCGGTCCCAGAGGGGGAAAGGACAGTGTATCTAACACACAGTGACACCCGGTCCCAGAGGGGGGAAAGGACAGTGTATCTAACGCACTGTGACACCCGGTCCCAGAGGGGGAAAGGACAGTGTATCTAACGCACTGTGACACCCGGTCCCAGAGGGGGAAAGGACAGTGTATCTAACGCACTGTGACACCGATTCCCAGAGGGGGAGAGGACAGTGTATCTAACGCACTGTGACACCCGGTCCCAGAGGGGGAAAGGACAGTGTATCTAACGCACTGTGACACCCGGTCCCAGAGGGGGAAAGGACAGTGTATCTAACGCACTGTGACACCCGGTCCCAGAGGGGGAAAGGACAGTGTATCTAGCGCACTGTGACACCCGGTCCCAGAGGGTGGAAAGGACAGTGTATCTAACGCACTGTGACACCCGGTCCCAGAGGGGGAAAGGACAGTGTATCTAACGCACTGTGACACCGATTCCCAGAGGGGGAGAGGACAGTGTATCTAACGCACTGTGACACCCGGTCCCAGAGGGGGAAAGGACAGTGTATCTAACGCACTGTGACACCCGGTCCCAGAGGGGGAAAGGACAGTGTATCTAACGCACTGTGACACCCGGTCCCAGAGGGGGAAAGGACAGTGTATCTAGCGCACTGTGACACCCGGTCCCAGAGGGTGGAAAGGACAGTGTATCTAACGCACTGTGACACCCGGTCCCAGAGGGGGAAAGGACAGTGTATCTAACGCACTGTGACACCCGGTCCCAGAGGGGGAAAGGACAGTGTATCTAACGCACTGTGACACCCGGTCCCAGAGGAGGAAAGGACAGTGTATCTAACGCACTGTGACACCCGGTCCCAGAGGGGGAAAGGACAGTGTATCTAACGCACTGTGACACCCGGTCCCAGAGGGGGAAAGGACAGTGTATCTAACGCACTGTGACACCCGGTCCCAGAGGGGGAAAGGACAGTGTATCTAACGCACTGTGACACCCGGTCCCAGAGGGGGAAAGGACAGTGTATCTAACGCACTGTGACACCCGGTCCCAGAGGGGGAATGGACAGTGTATCTAACGCACTGTGACACCCGGTCCCAGAGGGGGAAAGGACAGTGTATCTAACGCACTGTGACACCCGGTCCCAGAGGGGGAAAGGACAAGTGTATCTAACGCACTGTGACACCCGGTCCCAGAGGGGGAAAGGACAGTGTATCTAACGCACTGTGACACCCGGTCCCAGAGGGGGAAAGGACAGTGTATCTAACGCACTGTGACACCCGGTCCCAGAGGGGGAATGGACAGTGTATCTAACGCACTGTGACACCCGGTCCCAGAGGGGGAAAGGACAGTGTATCTAACGCACTGTGACACCCGGTCCCAGAGGGGGAAAGGACAAGTGTATCTAACGCAGTGTGACACCCAGTCCCAGAGGGGGGAAAGGACAGTGTATCTAACGGACTGTGACACCCGGTCCCAGAGGGGGGAAAGGACAGTGTATCTAACACACTGTGACACCCGGTCCCAGAGGGGGAAAGGACAGTGTATCTAACGCACTGTGACACCCGGTCCCAGAGGGGGAAAGGACAGTGTATCTAACGCACTGTGACACCCGGTCCCAGAGGGGGAAAGGACAGTGTATCTAACGCACTGTGACACCCGGTCCCAGAGGGGGAAAGGACAGTGTATCTAACGCACTGTGACACCCGGTCCCAGAGGGGGAAAGGACAGTGTATCTAACGCACTGTGACACCCGGTCACAGAGGGGGAGAGGACAGTGTATCTAACGCACTGTGACACCCGGTCCCAGAGGGGGGAAAGGACAAGTGTATCTAACGCAGTGTGACACCCAGTCCCAGAGGGGGGAAAGGACAGTGTATCTAACGCACTGTGACACCCGGTCCCAGAGGGGGAAAGGACAGTGTATCTAACGCACTGCTACCCGGTCCCAGAGGGGGAAAGGACAGTGTATCTAACGCACTGTGACACCCGGTCCCAGAGGGGGGAAAGGACAGTGTATCTAACGCTCTGTGACACCCAGTCCCAGAGGGGGAAAGGACAGTATCTAACGCACTGTGACACCCGGTCCCAGAGGGGGGAAAGGACAGTGTATCTAACGCACTGTGACACCCGGTCCCAGAGGGGGAAAGGACAGTGTGTCTAACGCTCTGTGACACCCAGTCCCAGAGGGGGAAAGGACAGTATCTAACGCACTGTGACACCCGGTCCCAGAGGGGGAAAGGACAGTGTATCTAACGCACTGTGACACCCGGTCTCAGAGGGGGAAAGGACAGTGTATCTAACGCACTGTGACACCCGGTCCCAGAGGGGGGAATGGACAGTGTATCTAACGCACTGTGACACCCGGTCCCAGAGGGGGAAAGGACAGTGTATCTAACGCACTGTGACACCCGTTCCCAGAGGGGGAAAGGACAGTGTATCTAACGCACTGTGACACCCGGTCCCAGAGGGGGAAAGGACAGTGTATCTAACGCACTGTGACACCCGGTCCCAGAGGGGGGAAAGGACAGTGTATCTAACGCACTGTGACACCCGGTCCCAGAGGGGGAAAGGACAGTGTATCTAACGCACTGTGACACCCGGTCCCAGAGGGGGAAAGGACAGTGTATCTAACGCACTGTGACACCCGGTCCCAGAGGGGGGAAAGGACAGTGTATCTAACGCACTGTGACACCTGCTCCCAGAGGGGGAAAGGACAGTGTATCTAACGCACTGTGACACCCGGTCCCAGAGGGGGAAAGGACAGTGTATCTAACGCACTGTGACACCCAGTCCCAGAGGGGGAAAGGACAGTGTATCTAACGCACTGTGACACCCGGTCCCAGAGGGGGAAAGGACAGTGTATCTAACGCACTGTGACACCTGGTCCCAGAGGGGGAAAGGACAGTGTATCTAACGCACTGTGACACCCGGTCCCAGAGGGGGAACGGACAGTGTACCTAACGCACTGTGACACCCGGTCCCAGAGGGGGAAAGGACAGTGTACCTCAGGGTTGTGGACGGGAATGATGCTTCTGTTTTCGATTTCAGGCTCTGGACAGGTTCTACGAGGCGGTGATGCAGGGAATTATTCGACACATTAACTTTGATGGTAAGTGCTGTGTTTCGAGGACAGCGCTCAGAGCGCCCTCGGCGTCCCCGCTCTGTCTGTGGCTGCGTCTCCGTGTGTGTCAGGGCGCGAGCGACTCCGCGTCCACGTGCATGTGGTGGACTGTGTTGGTTCGCGCCCTGTGTTTCTCGTGCCCTCTCGCTCTCGTTCCCTCCTTTCCCTTCCTCTCTCGTTCCCTCTCTCTGACAATCGCCTCGTGTCTGTCGCTCCACCTCTCCCTCCCCCTTTTTCCTGCACCCACTCCGCACCCCTCCCTCCCTCGCTCCCTTGTCCACTCACCTGATGCCTTGACGGGTTGATGGCTCTCTCAATCTCTCGGTCTGTCTCGCACTCGCTCTCGGACCCTCCCGCTCCCTCCCTCCCTCCCGCTCCCTCCCTCCCTCCCGCTCCCTCCCTCCCTCCCGCTCCCTCCCTCCCTCCCGCTCCCTCCCTCCCTCCCGCTCCCTCCCTCCCTCCCGCTCCCTCCCTCCCGCTCCCTCCCTCCCTCCCGCTCCCTCCCTCCCTCCCGCTCCCTCCCTCCCTCCCGCTCCCTCCCTCCCTCCCGCTCCCTCCCTCCCGCTCCCTCCCTCCCTCCCGCTCCCTCCCTCCCTCCCGCTCCCTCCCTCCCTCCCGCTCCCTCCCTCCCTCCCGCTCCCTCCCTCCCTCCCGCTCCCTCCCTCCCTCCCGCTCCCTCCCTCCCTCCCGCTCCCTCCCTCCCTCCCGCTCCCTCCCTCCCTCCCGCTCCCTCCCTCCCTCCCGCTCCCTCCCTCCCTCCCGCTCCCTCCCTCCCTCCCGCTCCCTCCCTCCCGCTCCCTCCCGCTCCCTCCCTCCCGCTCCCTCCCGCTCCCTCCCTCCCGCTCCCTCCCTCCCGCTCCCTCCCTCCCGCTCCCTCCCTCCCGCTCCCTCCCGCTCCCTCCCGCTCCCTCCCTCCCGCTCCCTCCCTCCCGCTCCCTCCCTCCCGCTCCCTCCCTCCCGCTCCCTCCCTCCCGCTCCCTCCCTCCCGCTCCCTCCCTCCCGCTCCCTCCCTCCCGCTCCCTCCCTCCCGCTCCCTCTCTCCCGCTCCCTCCCTCCCGCTCCCTCCCTCCCGCTCCCTCCCTCCCGCTCCCTCCCTCCCGCTCCCTCCCTCCCGCTCCCTCCCTCCCTCCCGCTCCCTCCCTCCCTCCCGCTCCCTCCCTCCCTCCCGCTCCCTCCCTCCCTCCCGCTCCTTCCCTCCCTCCCGCTCCCTCCCTCCCTCCCGCTCCCTCCCTCCCTCCCGCTCCTTCCCTCCCTCCCTCCCGCTCCTTCCCTCCCTCCCTCCCGCTCCCTCCCTCCCTCCCGCTCCCTCCCTCCCTCCCGCTCCCTCCCTCCCTCCCGCTCCCTCCCTCCCTCCCGCTCCCTCCCTCCCGCTCCCTCCCTCCCGCTCCCTCCCTCCCGCTCCCTCCCTCCCGCTCCCTCCCGCTCCCTCCCTCCCGCTCCCTCCCGCTCCCTCCCTCCCGCTCCCTCCCGCTCCCTCCCTCCCGCTCCCTCCCTCCCGCTCCCTCCCTCCCGCTCCCTCCCTCCCGCTCCCTCCCTCCCGCTCCCTCCCTCCCGCTCCCTCCCTCCCGCTCCCTCCCTCCCGCTCCCTCCCTCCCTCCCGCTCCCTCCCTCCCTCCCGCTCCCTCCCTCCCTCCCTCCCGCTCCCTCCCTCCCTCCCGCTCCCTCCCTCCCTCCCGCTCCCTCCCTCCCTCCCGCTCCCTCCCTCCCCTCCCGCTCCCTCCCTCCCTCCCTCCCGCTCCCTCCCCTCCCTCCCTCCCGCTCCCTCCCTCCCTCCCGCTCCCCTCCCTCCCTCCCGCTCCCTCCCTCCCTCCCGCTCCCTCCCTCCCGCTCCCTCCCTCCCGCTCCCTCCCTCCCTCCCGCTCCCTCCCTCCCTCCCGCTCCCTCCCTCCCTCCCGCTCCCTCCCTCCCTCCCGCTCCCTCCCTCCCTCCCGCTCCCTCCCTCCCTCCCGCTCCCTCCCCCCCTCCCGCTCCCTCCCTCCCTCCCGCTCCCTCCCTCCCTCCCGCTCCCTCCCTCCCTCCCGCTCCCTCCCTCCCTCCCGCTCCCTCCCTCCCTCCCGCTCCCTCCCTCCCTCCCGCTCCCTCCCTCCCTCCCGCTCCCTCCCTCCCTCCCGCTCCCTCCCTCCCTCCCGCTCCCTCCCTCCCTCCCTCCCGCTCCCTCCCTCCCTCCCTCCCGCTCCCTCCCTCCCTCCCTCCCGCTCCCTCCCTCCCTCCCTCCCGCTCCCTCCCTCCCTCCCGCTCCCTCCCTCCCTCCCGCTCCCTCCCTCCCTCCCGCTCCCTCCCTCCCGCTCCCTCCCTCCCGCTCCCTCCCTCCCGCTCCCTCCCTCCCTCCCGCCTCCCTCCTCCCTCCCTCCCTCCCTCCCTCCCGCTCCCTCCCTCCCGCTCCCTCCCTCCCGCTCCCTCCCTCCCGCTCCCTCCCTCCCTCCCGCTCCCCTCCCTCCCTCCCGCTCCCTCCCTCCCTCCCCGCTCCCTCCCTCCCTCCCGCTCCCTCCCTCCCTCCCGCTCCCTCCCTCCCTCCCGCTCCCTCTCTCCCTCCCGCTCCCTCCCTCCCTCCCGCTCCCTCCCTCCCTCCCGCTCCCTCCCTCCCTCCCGCTCCCTCCCTCCCGCTCCCTCCCTCCTGCTCCCTCCCTCCCTCCCGCTCCCTCCCTCCCTCCCTCCCGCTCCCTCCCTCCCTCCCGCTCCCTCCCTCCCTCCCGCTCCCTCCCTCCCTCCCGCTCCCTCCCTCCCTCCCGCTCCCTCCCTCCCTCCCGCTCCCTCCCTCCCTCCCCGCTCCCTCCCTCCCGCTCCCTCCCCCCCTCCCGCTCCCTCCCTCCCTCCCGCTCCCTCCCTCCCTCCCGCTCCCTCCCTCCCTCCCGCTCCCTCCCTCCCTCCCGCTCCCTCCCTCCCTCCCGCTCCCTCCCTCCCTCCCGCTCCCTCCCTCCCTCCCGCTCCCTCCCTCCCTCCCTCCCTCCCGCTCCCTCCCTCCCTCCCTCCCGCTCCCTCCCTCCCTCCCGCTCCCTCCCTCCCTCCCGCTCCCTCCCTCCCTCCCTCCCGCTCCCTCCCTCCCTCCCTCCCGCTCCCTCCCTCCCTCCCGCTCCCTCCCGCTCCCTCCCTCCCTCCCGCTCCCTCCCTCCCTCCCGCTCCCTCCCTCCCTCCCGCTCCCTCCCTCCCTCCCGCTCCCTCCCTCCCTCCCGCTCCCTCCCTCCCGCTCCCTCCCTCCCTCCCGCTCCCTCCCTCCCTCCCGCTCCCTCCCTCCCTCCCGCTCCCTCCCTCCCTCCCGCTCCCTCCCTCCCGCTCCCTCCCTCCCTCCCGCTCCCTCCCTCCCGCTCCCTCCCTCCCTCCCGCTCCCTCCCTCCCTCCCGCTCCCTCCCTCCCTCCCGCTCCCTCCCTCCCTCCCGCTCCCTCCCTCCCTCCCGCTCCCTCCCTCCCTCCCGCTCCCTCCCTCCCGCTCCCTCCCTCCCGCTCCTTCCCTCCCGCTCCCTCCCTCCCGCTCCCTCCCTCCCGCTCCCTCCCTCCCGCTCCCTCCCTCCCGCTCCCTCCCTCCCGCTCCCTCCCTCCCGCTCCCTCCCTCCCGCTCCTCCCTCCCGCTCCCTCCCTCCCGCTCCCTCCCTCCCGCTCCCTCCCTCCCGCTCCCTCCCTCCCTCCCGCTCCCTCCCTCCCCTCCCGCTCCCTCCCTCCCTCCCGCTCCCTCCCTCCCCGCTCCCTCCCTCCCGCTCCCTCCCTCCCTCCCGCTCCCTCCCTCCCTCCCGCTCCCTCCCTCCCGCTCCCTCCCTCCCTCCCGCTCCCTCCCTCCCGCTCCCTCCCTCCCGCTCCCTCCCTCCCTCCCGCTCCCTCCCTCCCTCCCGCTCCCTCCCTCCCTCCCGCTCCCTCCCTCCCTCCCGCTCCCTCCCTCCCTCCCGCTCCCTCCCTCCCTCCCGCTCCCTCCCTCCCGCTCCCTCCCTCCCTCCCGCTCCCTCCCTCCCTCCCGCTCCCTCCCTCCCTCCCGCTCCCTCCCCCCTCCCGCTCCCTCCCTCCCTCCCGCTCCCTCCCTCCCTCCCGCCTCCCTCCCTCCCTCCCGCTCCCTCCCTCCCTCCCGCTCCCTCCCTCCCTCCCGCTCCTCCCTCCCTCCCGCTCCCTCCCTCCCTCCCGCTCCCTCCCTCCCTCCCGCTCCCTCCCTCCCTCCCGCTCCCTCCCTCCCTCCCTCCCGCTCCCTCCCTCCCTCCCTCCCGCTCCCTCCCTCCCTCCCTCCCGCTCCCTCCCTCCCTCCCTCCCGCTCCCTCCCTCCCTCCCGCTCCCTCCCTCCCTCCCGCTCCCTCCCTCCCTCCCTCCCGCTCCCTCCCTCCCTCCCGCTCCCTCCCTCCCTCCCGCTCCCTCCCTCCCTCCCTCCCTCCCGCTCCCTCCCTCCCTCCCGCTCCCTCCCTCCCGCTCCCTCCCTCCCTCCCGCTCCCTCCCTCCCTCCCGCTCCCTCCCTCCCTCCCGCTCCCTCCCTCCCTCCCGCTCCCTCCCTCCCGCTCCCTCCCTCCCGCTCCCTCCCTCCCTCCCGCTCCCTCCCTCCCGCTCCCTCCCTCCCTCCCTCCCTCCCGCTCCCTCCCTCCCTCCCGCTCCCTCCCTCCCTCCCGCTCCCTCCCTCCCTCCCGCTCCCTCCCTCCCGCTCCCTCCCTCCCGCTCCCTCCCTCCCGCTCCCTCCCTCCCTCCCGCTCCCTCCCGCTCCCTCCCTCCCTCCCGCTCCCTCCCTCCCTCCCGCTCCCTCCCTCCCCTCCCGCTCCCTCCCTCCCTCCCGCTCCCTCCCTCCCTCCCGCTCCCTCCCTCCCTCCCGCTCCCTCCCTCCCTCCCGCTCCCTCCCTCCCTCCCGCTCCCTCCCTCCCTCCCGCTCCCTCCCTCCCTCCCGCTCCCTCCCTCCCTCCCGCTCCCTCCCTCCCTCCCGCTCCCTCCCTCCCTCCCGCTCCCTCCCTCCCTCCCGCTCCCTCCCTCCCCTCCCGCTCCCTCCCTCCCTCCCGCTCCCTCCCTCCCTCCCGCTCCCTCCCTCCCTCCCTCCCGCTCCCTCCCTCCCTCCCTCCCGCTCCCTCCCTCCCTCCCGCTCCCTCCCTCCCTCCCTCCCGCTCCCTCCCTCCCTCCCGCTCCCTCCCTCCCGCTCCCTCCCTCCCGCTCCCTCCCTCCCTCCCGCTCCCTCCCTCCCTCCCGCTCCCTCCCTCCCTCCCGCTCCCTCCCTCCCTCCCGCTCCCTCCCTCCCTCCCGCTCCCTCCCTCCCTCCCTCCCGCTCCCTCCCTCCCGCTCCCTCCCTCCCTCCCGCTCCCTCCCTCCCTCCCGCTCCCTCCCTCCCTCCCGCTCCCTCCCTCCCTCCCGCTCCCCTCCCTCCCTCCCGCTCCCTCCCTCCCTCCCGCTCCCTCCCTCCCTCCCGCTCCCTCCCCCCCTCCCGCTCCCTCCCTCCCGCTCCCTCCCTCCCTCCCGCTCCCTCCCTCCCTCCCGCTCCCTCCCTCCCTCCCGCTCCCTCCCTCCCTCCCGCTCCCTCCCTCCCTCCCTCCCGCTCCCTCCCTCCCTCCCCGCTCCCTCCCTCCCTCCCTCCCGCTCCCTCCCTCCCTCCCTCCCGCTCCCTCCCTCCCTCCCTCCCGCTCCCTCCCTCCCTCCCGCTCCCTCCCTCCCTCCCTCCCGCTCCCTCCCTCCCTCCCTCCCTCCCTCCCTCCCTCCCTCCCTCCGCTCCCTCCCTCCCTCCCTCCCTCCCTCCCGCTCCCTCCCTCCCTCCCTCCCGCTCCCTCCCTCCCTCCCGCTCCCTCCCTCCCTCCCGCTCCCTCCCTCCCTCCCGCTCCCTCCCTCCCGCTCCCTCCCTCCCGCTCCCTCCCTCCCGCTCCCTCCCTCCCGCTCCCTCCCTCCCTCCCGCTCCCTCCCTCCCGCTCCCTCCCTCCCGCTCCCTCCCTCCCTCCCGCTCCCTCCCTCCCGCTCCCTCCCTCCCTCCCGCTCCCTCCCTCCCGCTCCCTCCCTCCCGCTCCCTCCCTCCCTCCCGCTCCCTCCCTCCCTCCCGCTCCCTCCCTCCCTCCCCCCCTCCCGCTCCCTCCCTCCCTCCCCCTCCCTCCCGCTCCCTCCCTCCCGCTCCCTCCCTCCCGCTCCCTCCCTCCCGCTCCCTCCCTCCCGCTCCCTCCCTCCTCCTCCCTCCCTCCCGCTCCCTCCCTCCCTCCCGCTCCCTCCCTCCCTCCCGCTCCCTCCCTCCCTCCCTCCCGCTCCCTCCCTCCCTCCCTCCCGCTCCCTCCCTCCCTCCCTCCCGCTCCCTCCCTCCCGCTCCCTCCCTCCCTCCCTCCCGCTCCCTCCCTCCCTCCCTCCCGCTCCCTCCCTCCCTCCCTCCCGCTCCCTCCCTCCCTCCCGCTCCCTCCCTCCCTCCCGCTCCCTCCCTCCCTCCCGCTCCCTCCCTCCCTCCCGCTCCCTCCCTCCCTCCCGCTCCCTCCCTCCCGCTCCCTCCCTCCCGCTCCCTCCCTCCCGCTCCCTCCCTCCCGCTCCCTCCCTCCCTCCCGCTCCCTCCCTCACTCCCTCCTCCCGCTCCCTCCCTCCCGCTCCCTCCCTCCCTCCCGCTCCCTCCCGCTCCCTCCCTCCCTCCCGCTCCCTCCCTCCCTCCCGCTCCCTCCCTCCCGCTCCCTCCCTCCCGCTCCCTCCCTCCCCGCTCCCTCCCTCCCGCTCCCTCCCTCCCGCTCCCTCCCTCCCGCTCCCTCCCTCCCGCTCTCCCCGCTCCCTCCCGCTCCCTCCCTTCCCGCTCCCTCCCTCCCGCTCCCTCCCTCCCGCTCCCTCCCTCCCGCTCCCTCCCTCCCGCTCCCTCCCTCCCGCTCCCTCCCTCCCGCTCCCTCCCTCCCGCTCCCTCCCTCCCGCTCCCTCTCTCCCGCTCCCTCCCTCCCGCTCCCTCCCTCCCGCTCCCTCCCTCCCGCTCCCTCCCTCCCGCTCCCTCCCTCCCGCTCCCTCCCTCCCTCCCGCTCCCTCCCTCCCTCCCGCTCCTTCCCTCCCTCCCGCTCCTTCCCTCCCTCCCTCCCGCTCCCTCCCTCCCGCTCCCTCCCTCCCTCCCGCTCCCTCCCTCCCGCTCCCTCCCTCCCTCCCGCTCCCTCCCTCCCTCCCGCTCCCTCCCTCCCTCCCGCTCCCTCCCTCCCGCTCCCTCCCTCCCGCTCCCTCCCTCCCGCTCCCTCCCTCCCGCTCCCTCCCTCCCTCCCTCCCGCTCCCTCCCTCCCTCCCGCTCCCTCCCTCCCTCCCGCTCCCTCCCTCCCTCCCGCTCCCTCCCTCCCTCCCGCTCCCTCCCTCCCTCCCGCTCCCTCCCTCCCGCTCCCTCCCTCCCTCCCGCTCCCTCCCTCCCTCCCGCTCCCTCCCTCCCTCCCGCTCTCCCGCTCCCTCCCTCCCTCCCGCTCCCTCCCTCCCGCTCCCTCCCTCCCTCCCTCCCGCTCCCTCCCTCCCTCCCGCTCCCTCCCTCCCTCCCGCTCCCTCCCTCCCTCCCGCTCCCTCCCTCCCTCCCTCCCGCTCCCTCCCTCCCTCCCGCTCCCTCCCTCCCTGCCGCTCCCTCCCTCCCGCTCCCTCCCTCCCGCTCCCTCCCTCCCTCCCGCCTCCCTCCCTCCCTCCCGCTCCCTCCCTCCCTCCCGCTCCCTCCCTCCCTCCCGCTCCCTCCCGCTCCCTCCCTCCCTCCCCGCTCCCTCCCTCCCTCCCTCCCTCCCGCTCCCTCCCTCCCTCCCGCTCCCTCCCTCCCGCTCCCTCCCTCCCGCTCCCTCCCTCCCCGCTCCCTCCCTCCCGCTCCCTCCCTCCCGCTCCCTCCCTCCCTCCCGCTCCCTCCCCCCCTCCCGCTCCCTCCCCCCTCCCGCTCCCTCCCTCCCTCCCGCTCCCTCCCTCCCTCCCGCTCCCTCCCTCCCTCCCGCTCCCTCCCTCCCTCCCGCTCCCTCCCTCCCTCCCGCTCCCTCCCTCCCGCTCCCTCCCTCCCGCTCCCTCCCTCCCTCCCGCTCCCTCCCTCCCTCCCGCTCCCTCCCTCCCTCCCGCTCCCTCCCTCCTCCCGCTCCCTCCCTCCCTCCCGCTCCCTCCCTCCCTCCCGCTCCCTCCCTCCCTCCCGCTCCCTCCCTCCCTCCCGCTCCCTCCCTCCCTCCCGCTCCCTCCCTCCCTCCCGCTCCCTCCCTCCCTCCCGCTCCCCTCCCTCCCTCCCGCTCCCTCCCTCCTCCCGCTCCCTCCCTCCCTCCCGCTCCCTCCCTCCCTCCCGCTCCCTCCCTCCCTCCCGCTCCCTCCCTTCCTCCCGCTCCCTCCCTCCCTCCCGCTCCCTCCCTCCCTCCCGCTCCCTCCCTCCCGCTCCCTCCCTCCCGCTCCCTCCCTCCCGCTCCCTTCCTCCCGCTCCCTCCCTCCCGCTCCCTCCCTCCCGCTCCCTCCCTCCCGCTCCCTCCCTCCCGCTCCCTCCCTCCCGCTCCCTCCCTCCCGCTCCCTCCCTCCCGCTCCCTCCCTCCCTCCCGCTCCCTCCCCTCCCTCCCGCTCCCTCCCTCCCGCTCCCTCCCTCTCCCTCCCTCCCGCTCCCTCCCTCCCTCCCCGCTCCTCCCTCCCACCCGCTCCCTCCCTCCCACCCCGCTCCCTCCCTCCCACCCGCTCCCTCCCTCCCGCTCCCTCCCTCCCTCCCACCCGCTCCCTCCCTCCCTCCCACCCGCTCCCTCCCTCCCTCCCACCCGCTCCCTCCCTCCCACCCGGCTCCCTCCCTCCCTCCCACCTGCTCCCTCCCTCCCTCCCTCCTGCTCCCTCCCTCCCTCCCTCCCCACCCGCTCCCTCCCTCCCTCCCTCCCTCCACCCGCTCCCTCCCTCCCTCCCTCCCACCCGCTCCCTCCCTCCCTCCCACCCGCTCCCTCCCTCCCACCCGCTCCCTCCCTCCCTCCCACCTGCTCCCTCCCTCCCACCCGCTCCCTCCTCCCTCCCACCCGCTCCTCCCTCCCACCCCGCTCCCTCCCTCCCTCCCACCCGCTCCCTCCCTCCCTCCCACCCGCTCCCTCCCTCCCTCCCACCCGCTCCCTCCCTCCCTCCCACCCGCTCCCTCCCTCCCTCCCACCCGCTCCCTCCCTCCCTCCCACCCGCTCCCTCCCTCCCCTCCCACCCGCTCCCTCCCTCCCTCCCTCCCTCCCACCCGCTCCCTCCCTCCCTCCCACCCGCTCCCTCCCTCCCTCCCACCCGCTCCCTCCCTCCCTCCCACCCGCTCCCTCCCTCCCTCCCACCCTCCCTCCCCCCGCTCCCTCCCTCCCACCCGCTCCCTCCCTCCCACCCGCTCCCTCCCTCCCACCCGCTCCCTCCCTCCCACCCGCTCCCTCCCTCCCACCCGCTCCCTCCCTCCCTCCCACCCGCTCCCTCCCTCCCTCCCACCCGCTCCCTCCCTCCCTCCCACCCGCTCCCTCCCTCCCACCCGCTCCCTCCCTCCCACCCGCTCCCTCCCTCCCTCCCGCTCCCTCCCTCCCTCCCTCCCTCCCTCCCGCTCCCTCCCTCCCTCCCACCCGCACCCTCCCTCCCTCCCACCCGCACCCTCCCCTCCCACCCGCTCCCTCCCCTCCCTCCCACCCGCTCCCTCCCTCCCTCCCACCCGCTCCCTCCCTCCCTCCCCACCCGCTCCCTCCCTCCCTCCCACCCGCTCCCTCCCTCCCACCCCGCTCCCTCCCTCCCTCCCGCTCCCTCCCTCCCTCCCTCCCGCTCCCTCCCTCCCTCCCTCCCGCTCCCTCCCTCCCTCCACCCGCTCCCTCCCTCCCACCCGCTCCCTCCCTCCCTCCCACCCGCTCCCTCCCTCCCTCCCACCCGCTCCCTCCCTCCCTCCCACCCGCTCCCTCCCTCCCTCCCACCCGCTCCCTCCCTCCCTCCACCCGCTCCCTCCCTCCCTCCCACCCGCTCCCTCCCTCCCTCCCACCCGCTCCCTCCCTCCCTCCCACCCGCTCCCTCCCTCCCTCCCACCCGCTCCCTCCCTCCCTCTCTCCCTCCCACCCGCTCCCCCCCTCCCTCTCACCCGCTCCCTCCCTCCCTCTCACCCACCCGCTCCCTCCCTCCCTCTCACCCACCCGCTCCCTCCCTCCCTCCCTCTCACCCACCCGCTCCCTCCCTCCCTCTCACCCACCCGCTCCCTCCCTCCCTCTCACCCACCCGCTCCCTCCCCTCCCTCTCACCCACCCGCTCCCTCCCTCCCTCCCTCCCACCCGCTCCCTCCCTCCCTCCCACCCGCTCCCTCCCTCCCTCCCACCCGCTCCCTCCCTCCCTCCCACCCGCTCCCTCCCTCCCTCCCACCCGCTCCCTCCCTCCCTCCCACCCGCTCCCTCCCTCCCTCCCACCCGCTCCCTCCCTCCCTCCCACCCGCTCCCTCCCTCCCTCCCACCCGCTCCCTCCCTCCCTCCCACCCGCTCCCTCCCTCCCTCCCACCCGCTCCCTCCCTCCCGCTCCCTCCCTCCCGCTCCCTCCCTCCCTCCCACCCGCTCCCTCCCTCCCTCCCACCCGCTCCCTCCCTCCCTCCCACCCGCTCCCTCCCTCCCTCCCACCCGCTCCCTCCCTCCCTCCCCGCTCCCTCCCTCCCTCCCGCTCCCTCCCTCCCTCCCGCTCCCTCCCTCCCACCCGCTCCCTCCCTCCCACCCGCTCCTCCCTCCCTCCCACCCGCTCCCTCCCTCCCTCCCTCCCACCCGCTCCCTCCCTCCCTCCCACCCGCTCCCTCCCTCCCTCCCACCCGCTCCCTCCCTCCCTCCCACCCGCTCCCTCCCTCCCTCCCACCCGCTCCCTCCCTCCCTCCCACCCGCTCCCTCCCTCCCTCCCACCCGCTCCCTCCCTCCCTCCCACCCGCTCCCTCCCTCCCTCCCTCCCTCCCTCCCTCCCACCCGCTCCCTCCCTCCCACCCGCTCCCTCCCTCCCACCCGCTCCCTCCCTCCCACCCGCTCCCTCCCTCCCTCCCTCCCCTCCCACCCGCTCCCTCCCTCCCTCCCACCCGCTCCCTCCCCTCCCTCCCACCCGCTCCCTCCCTCCCTCCCACCCGCTCCCTCCCTCCCTCCCACCCGCTCCCTCCCTCCTCCCACCCGCTCCCTCCCTCCCTCCCACCCGCTCCCTCCCTCCCTCCCACCCGCTCCCTCCCTCCCTCCCACCCCGCTCCCTCCCTCCCTCCCTCCCTCCCCCTCCCTCCCTCCCTCCCTCCCTCCCGCTCCCTCCCTCCCTCCCGCTCCCTCCCTCCCTCCCGCTCCCTCCCTCCCTCCCGCTCCCTCCCTCCCTCCCGCTCCCTCCCTCCCTCCCGCTCCCTCCCTCCCTCCCGCTCCCTCCCTCCCTCCCTCCCGCTCCCTCCCTCCCGCTCCCTCCCTCCCGCTCCCTCCCTCCCTCCCTCCCGCTCCCTCCCTCCCTCCCTCCCGCTCCCTCCCTCCCTCCCTCCCGCTCCCTCCCTCCCTCTCCCTCCCTCCCTCCCGCTCCCTCCCTCCCTCCCTCCCGCTCCCTCCCTCCCTCCCTCCCGCCTCCCTCCCTCCCTCCCTCCCCTCCTCCCTCTCCTCCCTCCCGCTCCCTCCCTCCCTCCCTCCCTCCCGCTCCCTCCCTCCCTCCCCTCCCGCTCCCTCCCTCCCTCCCGCTCCCTCCCTCCCTCCCTCCCTCCCTCCCTTCCCGCCGCTCCTCCTCTCCCTCCCGCCCTCCCTCCCTCCCTCCCTCCCTCCCGCTCCCCCTCCCCCCTCCCCCCCTCTCCCCCCCCCCTCTCCCCCCCCTCCACCCACCCCCCCCCCCCTCTCCTCCCCCCCGCTCCCTCCCCCTCTACCCCCCCCTCTCCCTCCCCCCTCTCCCTCCCCCCCCTCTCCTCCCCCCTCTCCCTCCCCCCCTCTCCTCCCCCCCTCTCTCTCCCCCTCTCCCCCCCCCCTCCCCCCCCTCCCTCCCCCCCCTCTCCCTCCCTCTCCCTCCCCCCCTCTCCCTCCCCCCCCTCTCCCTCCCCCCCTCTCCCTCCCCCCTCCCTCCCCCCCTCTCCCTCCCCCCCTCTCCCTCCCCCCCTCCCCCCCCCCCTCTCCCTCCCCCCCTCTCCCTCCCCCCCTCTCCCTCCCCCCCTCTCCCTCCCCCCCTCTCCCTCCCCCCTCTCCCTCCCCCCCTCTCCCTCCCCCCTCTCCCTCCCCCCTCTCCCTCCCCCCCTCTCCCTCCCCCCCTCTCCCTCCCCCCCCCTCCCTCCCCCCCTCTCCCTCCCCCCCTCTCCCTCCCCCCCTCTCCCTCCCCCCCTCTCCCTCCCCCCCACTCCCTCCCCCCCTCTCCCTCCCCCCCTCTCCCTCCCCCCCTCTCCCTCCCCCCCTCTCCCTCCCCCCCTCTCCCTCCCCCCCTCTCCCTCCCCCCCTCTCCCTCCCCCCCTCTCCCTCCCCCCCTCTCCCTCCCCCCCTCTCCCTCCCCCCCTCTCCCTCCCCCCCTCCTCCCTCCCCCCCTCTCCCTCCCCCCCTCTCCCTCCCCCCTCTCCCTCTCCCTCCCCCCCCTCCCCCCTCTCCCAATTCTCTCTGTCTCTCCGTCTCTCCCGCACTCCCCCCATTCCCCCCTCTCTCTCTCTCTCTCTCTCTCTCTGACACTCCCCCAATTCTCTCTGTCTCTCCGTCTCTCCCGCACTCCCCCCATTCCCCCCTCTCTCTCTCTCTCTCTCTCTCTCTGACACTCCCCCAATTCTCTCTGTCTCTCCGTCTCTCTCCCGCACTCCCCCCATTCCCCCCTCTCTCCTCTCTGACACTCCCCCAATTCTCTCTGTCTCTCCGTCTCTCCCGCACTCCCCCCATTCCCCCCTGACACTCCCCCAATTCTCTCTGTCTCTCCGTCTCTCTCCGTCTCTCCCGCACTCCCCCCATTCCCCCCCCCTCTCTCTCTCTCCCTCTCCTCTCTGACACTCCCCCTACGCAGTCTAACTCTCCCCCCTCTCTCCCGCACAGTGGTGAAGTGCGTCCTGGTGGCGAGCCCTGGCTTTGTGAAGGAACAGTTTTGTACTTACATGTTCGAACAGGCGGTCAAGGTGGACATTAAACTCATCCTGGAGAATCGCTCCAAGTTCATACAGATCCACTCATCATCGGGACACAAATACGCCCTCAAAGGTGAGAATCCCGTCACACCCAGAGACAGGAACAGCAAGGGGATTGGGATTGTGTACAGTGGGAGTGAACGGGAAGGGGATTGGGATTGTGTACAGTGGGAGTGAACGGGAAGGGGATTGGGATTGTGTACAGTGGGAGCGAACGGGAAGGGGATTGGGATTGTGTACAGTGGGAGTGAACGGGAAGGGGATTGGGATTGTGTACAGTGGGAGTGAACGGGAA